>NC_092458.1:47523240-47823240 GCF_047495875.1 Pithys albifrons albifrons
GCTAAGAATAGAATTTTTGGTCAGCTAATGTGTACTGTCTTTTGGGAACATGTTTAGCTAGAGATACAAACATTGAAAAATATATCTCAGACTATCTCCACTGAAAAGTTTTGAGTTTTGACAATTAGGCAGACATCTTTCACTAATTGTTTAGGTGTGCTTAATTCTTACCAGGCAGATGGTAGAATAATTTTTTTAGATTTATTTAATATTTACAGCACTCTTAGCCTTCTTACTTCAACTGTGGAAGTCATTGTAGTTACAGTCTTTGATCCTGCTGGAGGAATCTAACCACCCTGACTTCTTCTGGAAAAGCAGCACGGTGAGCTGTAGGCAATCCGAGAGACTCCTGGAATGCATGGAGGATAACTTTTTAAGCCAAGGTAATAGAGAGCCTTAGCAGAGGAGATGCAATACTGGACTTGATGGTCACCATTGCAAGTGAGCTAAATAATGATGTTAAGAATGGAAGCAGTGTGGGCTGCAGTGTTCATACACTGGTAGAGTTTGGACTATTAAGGGGTATGGGATCAGGCAAAGAGCAATCAGGACCCTTGGGAAAGCAAATTTCTAGCTATTCAAGAAGTTAGTCGATAGGACCCCTTGGGAAACTGCCCTCAGGAGTAAGGGAACAGAACAGACCTGGCAGATCTTTAAGGTCAATTTCTATAGAACACAAGAGTATGAGATCTCCAGACAGAAGAAATTGGGCAAGGAAAGTAAGAGATCAGCACGGCTAATTCAAGATCTACTGGTCAAACTAGAGGGCAAGAAGCAAATGCACAGGCAGGGAAATCAGGGAAGAGTATAGGGATGTTGCTCAGTTGTGTCGAAAGGGAGTCAGAAAGACCAAGGCCCAGCTGCTGCTGAACTTGTCAAGGGATTCAAAGAATGATAAGAAGCACTTCTACAAGTATGTCAGCCAGAAAAGGAAGGCTAGAGAAAGCATCCCCATCCTGATAATCAAGGCTGAAAAACTCGTAACAATGGATGAGATATAATTTTTTGCCTAAATTTTCACTGGCACCATCTCTTCACACACTTCTCATGTGGATGAATAGCAGGATGGGGTCTAGGGGAGCAAAGTCCCTCACACGGTAAGAGAAGATCAGGTTTGTGACAGTTGAGGAACCTAAACATATATAAGTATATGATGAGATGCATCCAAGAGTCCTGAGGGAATTGGCTGCACCATGATATTCAAAGTCTTGGCAGTCAGGTGAAATTCCTAGGAAAAAGGGAAACATTGCACCTAGTTTTAAATAGGGTAGAATGGAGGACCCTAGAAACTGCTGAGCTATCAGCCTTACCTTTGAGCCTGAAAAAATCATGGAACAGATCCTCCTAGAAGCTATGCTAAAGCACGTGGAGGACAGGACAGCCAGCTGGACTTCACCAAGTGCAAGTCCTATCTGACCAACCTAGTGGCCTTCTATGATTAAGTGAGTACATCCATGGGCAAGGAAAGAGTGGATCTGATTTATGTGGAATTTGGCTGTCAGGCTTTTGACATGGTACCCCACAATATGCTTCTCTCTGAATTGGAGAAATATAGATTTGATATGTAGACTGTTTGGTATATGAGGAATTGGTTGGATGACCGCATCCAGTTGGTAGTGATCAGCAGCTCAGTGTCCAGATGGACATCACTGAGAAGTGGTGTCCCTCAGGAGTCTGTACTGGGACCAGTACTGTGTAATATCTCCATCAACAACAGTGTACAACTGTACCTGCACCAAGGCTGCTGAAGACACCAATTTGAGTGTTGCAATTTGAGTGGATCCCATCCAGAGGAACCTGGACAAGCTCGAGAAGTGGGCACATGGAAATCTCATGAAGTAAAACAAGATTAAATGCAAGGTGCTGCACCTGAGTCAGGACAACCCCTGGTATCAATATAGGCTAGAATGTTGCCTGAAAAACTGTGGCGAAAAAGACTCGAAGCCAATTTAGAAGGAGATAAGAAGAGCAGAAGCTTTAATGAGCATTCAGGCCCCAGGAGAATATATATCTACATGCTCACCCCCTGACACTAGTTCTATGGTTTTTATAATAATGTCCATCCGCCATTTTGCCACCTCCTTGTTCTGCCCTGTTCAGCCCCCCAGCATACCCTCTCGGGAATTGAGTCTGGGGGAGTTTGGGACCTCTCTTTCATCATCTTTGTCTTCCTTGCAGCACATGGAGTCCTTGGAGGCCTTCCAAAGTTTTGAGTTTAGGGGTCACTCTGCCTATGTTTATACATTGAGGTGCACCTTAACATGTTTTTCTGCAATTCTACCTTGAAAAAAAAGACTAAACAGCTAATGGAATTTTGAGGGATTGATATAGGATGAGGTTTGTATGTGTAAACATTAAGCTGCTGTAGTTACCTTTCCTGGGAATACTGGTATATTAAAATCTACATCTACTTACAATTACTTTTAAAATCTATAAAAATTTAAAAAATAAAAAATAAATCCTGAGGCATCAAGAGGATGAACAGATCAAGTTTGAAATAATTTGATCACTGCTAAAGTTCATGGGGGGATAAAAAATCCAGAAAGTTGTCTGAGTCTCACACTTGCAATAGTCATGATGGTAACTTTTGAGATTTGCTATGGTTTTGGCACTTTGGCTGTCTCAGGAGAGTAGCGGGTCACCAAGCTGTCACCACACTGCTCAGGAAGTTGTGACAGGCTCTGTTTCTATATTTTCACCTTTACACCATTTTTGGTAACTAGCATCTCAATAATTAAGGAATGGACCGAGTGGAGATGGCAGAATGAATTAGAACGGCCCTTTTTCAGTTTTCAGTAAAATTGTACTGAATGGCTGTAGTCGACTTTTATGCCTCAAGATGCGTTTCAACTTCATTATCATTTATATATTATGCATTCACATCTTTCAAACACTAATAGGAAGGAATATTCAAAAAATGCCTTAATAAGCATATAGTTTTTCCCTTTCTAAATTAGGATTAGATACAGTTGTAGCCAGACTGCCTAGACCTGTATGTTGTCAGTGTGGGGATTTGGGGAAATAAGAAGGAGGAAGAAAAAAAACTAATACATCTTCATAAAATCTTTTAGGAGGAAAAGCAAATGGAATAATTACACACAGTTTGGCTCCTCTTCTGCTATATCAGAAACATACGCCTTCCCAGTACAGTTAATATAATGAGCACTTCTCATGTTCATTGCTTGGCCAAATGAATCCAAATGATTGGCAGTTGTACTGTTCACCAGAATCCCTCTGACTCACCCTGAGGAATGCTCCCTCCCACCATCATGTAATTTACGGTCACAGAATGCACCAGGAATACTGTGAACAAGAGTGTCACCCCTGTCACCTATGTTCTGAATTTATCAGACTATTTAGCTTGCAGTTAAACTAATCTGCCTTCTATTCCTAAGTGACATCTGTGTACAAATACTGTCTTGATACTAGTGTGATTTGAGAGGTATAAAGTCCTCAGCTTCTCCCATCAAGCTGATACCAGGTCTCTAAGCAACCTGCTATGACTCATTTACTCTACCTGCATCTTCCATTAGCTTTTACAACCTGCTGTCCAAGGACATTGTGAGAGGTGTATTTCTAAAGAGGTACCTCCCAGTACACAGCTAATGCGTGTATATATGTCTCCTTTGTAAGAGTTGTTCTGCTTACTAATAGTATCATTGCACAAAGGAATGGTCTGCAGCAATATCGTGTGTGAGAAAATAAGGAAACAAGATTGGCAAAACAAATTGGGATCTTATTGTAACTTCTTTCATGATCACAATAGTGGTCTCCCTCTGCTCCATATCTTTTCTCATCTCTGCATCCCAAGTCACATTACACAATAGTTCAGTTTTTTGGTGCCATGGACATTTCACAAAAACTTATCCACAGGTGCAAACTCACAGCTATCATTATTTTTATTAGTCAGATTCCCTTCTGATAAGTCAGCATCTGTCCTGCAGGCTCAGCTTTCTCCGCGACTGTCTTCTTCTCAGGATTGCAAGCTACTACTCAGTTGTCCTCTTCAATAACACTGGATTTCTATGTGCACTTGCCACTAACTGCATGAAAAGGAGCAAGAGCTCAGCTTACTGAGCAGGACCTCAGGCACTGGAACCAGTAGGAAGGGAAGAAGTGATGTGGTATTGTTATAGTCAAGCTAAGATACTTTTACATAGAAGCTCAAGACGGAAAAGTGAAATCTCCATCAAAATTTGTACAGTCCTAAGATCATCCCTAAAATTCTACCCTATCTTTCAATTTAATATGCAGCTCTGTACATATGCATACAAATACATGTACACAGAAATGTGATACAGAGACATTCCTACAGTACAAATGCAGTGCAAGCCATCTTGGGAAAAATCACTATCTACATCTGGATGAGGTCTGTACTGTTATAAATTATTTTTAAAGAAGGAAAAAAGAAACCTAGAATTAGATTTTTTTCTTTAGGAGTTTTAGAGTACTCTGACAAAGCTGTTTACCATAAAGAGAAAAACCTCTGCTGCAATTCTGACAGTAAATTTATTCCTCTGCTCATATGCTCTCTCATTCCATAAAGTGAGTGATGATGGAACTTATTTATCTAGAGTGTACTGAATTTTTGTAATTACCTTTCCTTATTTATTTATATTTTCCAGTGTTATTAAATCACATTTGTGGTGGGTTTTTTGATCCACATCTCTGAAATCTTTACAGGAGGCAATCCTTTAATAAGCATATAAGTTTCTCCTTTTATTAAG
The DNA here is from genome assembly GCF_047495875.1 of Pithys albifrons albifrons. Taxonomy (NCBI): domain Eukaryota; kingdom Metazoa; phylum Chordata; class Aves; order Passeriformes; family Thamnophilidae; genus Pithys; species Pithys albifrons. Next base: position 47,527,968 of record NC_092458.1, read on the forward strand.
GTACAGCTCAATAGCTAAATAAACAATCGATCTGTGGATCAACTGTTTTCTGAGTTCAGCATATTTTCCCAGGAATCAGCATGATTCCTGCCATAACCATAGTTAATGAACCATTACCTGAGAGTCCTTGTTTTTATTGTTATTTTGGTCACTGGTAAGCAGGCTGTTGCAGCTAATGCTTAGCTGTATTCAAATCTAGCAGAAGGAAAAGACATATAGCTTTATGCAGTCACCAATGAACTTAACAGAAGCTTAGTTTTGGGGTTTTTTTTGTTTGTTTTGTTTCTTTGTTTAGTTTGTTTGATTTGTTTGGTTTGGTTTTTTTAAGGTCAATTCCAGTTGAGTAACTCTATATTTTCTCTGTTGCTGTTGTTAGTTCTCTGCTGAATGATGGCCACAAGTTAAGAATGCAAATATCAACCAGAAATTCAGTTTCATGTAGCATAAATGAGTTTTCTTTTAAAGTAGGTAATAATTTTATAACTAGATCATATTAACAAATTTAGATAGTAATAAGTAATTTATGCTACTGCTTGTTCTCATCAAATTCATTACTTGCAGTCTTTCATCCCTCTCCCTAACCAGCAATATGAAAAATTCTCCCAAAATACCCTCCTCATATCTATTCCCTTTCCAACTCCCACTACTGAAATTTTCCTACAGAAAAACAGTAAGAGTAAGCTTACAGGACATGAAAACAAGTTCTGGAGAACAAGCTCCAGCTTTCAGTTGCCATTTCCTCCAAAGTAGTAATGTCTATGGTCAAAACATCATTTAAGTCTCTGAATTTCCCTGTGAAATAGCAATAGAGAATACGGGAGAGTAGAATGACAAGAAAAAAAAATCTTTATTGAACATTTTTATAAAACTGCCTTTTAATTTAAACAGAAAATAGCCAATGTGTTTTTCTAAAATTTTCACCTTACTGACTTCAAGAAGCATCTTCACTAAAGTCCTTCTGTAAAGGTGTATCTCATATTTTTGGGAGAAGGGAGATCAGGGACTGCTACCTATGAGAAGGTGAGCAGAGAGTGACCACAACACAGACAGTTGATGGGGTACAGCCGTGCAGTACCTAAACACAGCAGGCAGAGCCCAGGGCTCTTAACTGGGACTATTGATATCGCCAACACAGCAAGCAATGAACCAGAGTGCTTCCAGGGGATCAAGAGCATAAGAAGACAAGACCAGAGACAGAACTAGAGACAAGGGTCCAATATAGACAGTAGTAGAGTTTTACTTTTAAAACAATTACATTTCCCCTTTTACTGTTTCAAAATATGAATTATATTCCTGCATGCCTACTATAACTCTGGAAATAAATCAAGCCTATATGACCAGAAGTCTCTGCAGAAATTAGCAGGAAGAGAGTTGCCTTCCGGTTTCAATTTCTATGTTGAAATGGTGTGAATGTTCTTGTTGGTTCTTCAATTTCTATATAGTTAGAGACATTAGAAAACTGCAATCAGGACTGCAGGCACATAAAGGAGGTTAAATATATCCTTAAAAAAATCTGAGCAGGACTAAGAACAAAATAATACATTCTTTTAAATATTAGGAAGAAACATACTTTGTTAATGTCAGAATTTGGTAGACAGGGCCTACTGAAAAAAACAGCAGTCTGATGCCTGATATGGTGCATTTGTAAGTTTTCTTTCCTTGAAATGCTAATTGATTTGATTTTAAGTTGTGGGATGTTAATAATGAGCAATTAAAAATAAATAATAGACAACAGATGCAGCAACAATATGTTTATTAAAAGTGAACTCTTGATCAAATGTTTGAGTTAGTCATTAAAAATAAAATCAGAATGTTGGAGAATATTCAGTGATCTAAGGAACAGTTTATTTCTTCTAATATTTAAAAAAGCCAACTACATGTAACAGGCAAACTACTGTCATGTTAATTCTAGCAAAATGATAAAGAAGTTTATATGGTAAACACTAGAAATTAATTAATTCAAAACAACAAAAAAACTTTGTAGAAGATAAGTTGTATCAAATCAATTCATTATCCTTGTTCAAAGCAAGAGATGGGTACAATCTTGTAATAGACTAATACATTTTGTCACTTGTAAAATTTTATATTAGCGTTTCATATGGTTCTAATTTAAAAGAAAATAGTTGATGGTTGTTTGTTTGTTTGTTTTTATTAGATAAATGAAGTATGACTTGCTCCTCTAGACTTGATGCTGTCAACTTGCATAAATATAAAATTTGCCTTAAAAGAAAATGTACAAATTTATTGATTTAATTTGCAAATGACTCTGAAATTATGGAATCTTATATAAAAATAACACAGTAATATAGTCAGCATAAGTGCTAGTAATGGAATAGTGCAAAGATAATATTTTAAATACAAGCTATTACAAGCAACCATGTATATCTGCTAAGAATGTAAAATTTATTCATAAGATAGGAAATAGTGTTCTGTTCTGGAAGATAAAAATAATTTAAAGAGAGGATCAACAAATTTTGGATGTAGAAAGAAGAAAAGATTAAGTAAGAAAATATGTGGCAATGGTGAAACCATCACAAGAATGACATGTCCTGTGGTAGTGTGCACTCTGAGAAATGTAAAGATCTGAAAACAAAACAAAACATAAACTATAGAGAGAAAAAAAAAGAATTATCTGGCAATGATGCTTTAGAGTAATTTAATAATCAGGGTACTGTATAATATGTACACTGGAAGGCATTTTCTGATGCTACCTTAGTCTTCATAAGTCAAAAGCATCACCTTACTAAACAAGTGATTCCTGACTTTCTAGGTTTCAGAACTAATATTTAACTTGACCTGTAAATCCTGAATCGTTTCTGAGCAAGCATAATGTATAGGAATATTACTCACTTGAAGCATGTGTGTGTTTTTACTATAGTCACCTGAGTTCTTATGTTCTTATGTGTGTTTTTCCAGATGACTGTGGGGAATTCTGTGCTAGGTTTCTGCATCACGCCCTTCTACATCAATGTAATGCATTCACGTATGTCTTCATGTGTGCTGGGGCTGTTGCTGTCTCTGTTGCTCCCTGGCATTTGCTGACAGCCTGCTGTACCTTTGACTTAGTAAAGTGTTTCTCTCAGGGATATTAACAACAGTTTGGACTCTTGAACACATTCAAGGAGACGTGACCAAGGAGACTGGTCTGAACAAGCTTGGAAGGTTCTGAGAAATGTGCACATTAGATAAAGAAGGTGTGGATTAATAAATGCTTGGACATAATAGTATTTTTTTATTTATTCTTGCATATCTTGGTGACAATTCAGTTGTTTTGGTTTTGTCTTTCTGATGCCAACAATTTTATTTATATGGAAGGAAATAGTATCTCCAATCCAAAAAAATGTGTTAAGTAATGGAGGAAATATGTTAAAAGAGCACTTTTTTTCCTCCTCCACCCCCTCACTCTCCACCCCCTGACACTGTTGATCTACAGTGTGTTTTTACAGGAAACCAGGAATTTCTTAGGTAGAATCCCTTAAATAACATAATTATACTGAGTGGTGGAGGTATGAGCTCTAAGGTTTATTAATATATGCAGTTCTGCTTTGTCTCCAGAGAAACAACAGAATGTGGAAAGGGGCAGAAGAAAAAATAGAGGACAATTTATATGTACCTCTGATTCTCATTATACATTTACTGGGAGACCATAATTCTGATGGAAAGCATGGGTTCCAAGCCACTTTAAAGATTTTGCTTCAGTGATTCCAGAGAACATATTTAGCTAGGCTTGTTTATTCTTACTTGGTTATTGTTAACTTTGTGAAATACAACATTTGCATGATAAGAAAGGATGGTTGTGTCATTGAAACACTGTATTAATACACGGAATATTTCAGGTTTTGGCTTCAATCTTTCACTGTAATTTTGTGGACAAATCACTCAAAGTTTCCTCATGGTCTGTAATATAAAGATATTCTCATTTTTCTTTTTAGTATGCTTGAAGGATGGTATTATTCTAATAGCAAGTGATGCTATTAGATGCTATTAGCAACTGTCCTCTTCAAGAATAGTTTTTAAGGTACCAAATAGGATGAGAGATGTAATTCTATATCTTTGTAAACTCTTTACATTTTGGTAAGCTGCACCATTGCTTAAAAAATATGAGAGGGGCAAAAAAATTACTGGGAAGGGATAGTTGTGTAAGAAGTCGGGCAATCAGATAATCTTCCTTTTCATATCAGGATTTCCTTAGGATACAGCTATGAATGCTGATGTGTAGACACAGGAATTCTTGTTTCTTCTCCACATGATCTGTTAGACTAGTTTTAAAGAGAGGAAGAACTTGAATCCATAGGGTCATAGAATCATGGAATCATACAATAGCTTGGGTTGGAAGGGATCTTAAAGGTTATCTAGTTCCGATGCCCCTGCCATAGGCAGGGACGCTTTTCACAACATCAGGTTGTTCAGAGCCCCATCTAGCCTGGCCTTGAACACTTCCAAGGATGGAAAATCCACATCTTCTCTGGAAAAAAAATGTGATTTTTATGGAGTACAAGTGAAAATGTTAATTATTCTGATAAAAGATTTAACACTGAGAATTTTAGGTAATTGTGCAGCCATTTTCTTATCATAAAGTTAGGAGTTTAAACTGCGTTTGGTAATCTTTTATGTATTTGATTTTATCATTAATCTTTATAACATATAAAAAATCAGCAAAATAAAGTTTTCAAATATGACAGAATAAAAGTTTGGTACAAGTGAAAATGAAGTCTGTGATTAAACATAACTGAAGGATACACTGTCATAACTTTTAGCTGCTGTACATTGGCCTGCTTTATGGCTGTGTATTTTTTGAATTTTTCTAGTTAATGTTTGCCCAAAACAACAGCAAGATAAAAGATAAAGGCTAATGGCACATAAACTACTTCCTTGCTCTTATTGTAGAAACAAGACAGAGCAATATGAGATGCACCAAAAAGGATGGAAGGATATTGGCAATGGGGGAGATTCTTGAGGAATAAAGTAGCCTGCTTGGATTGAGAGAGATGCTTGCGAGTGTTGACTGCTTATAACTCCTTTTAATTATCTAGATTTTTATTTCCTTTCTTAAAGGACTTTCTTTGTTAAAAAATAGGTTAGTTTTGGTTTAATGATTTGGTTTACAAAACAGTTTTTTAATCTAAAAATACACATTTCAGTCAATGGGGGAACACGCTCAAACATCACTGCCTCCAAAGAGTGGTATTTAGCTTAATCTGAACAAGAGTGCTTCTTAGAGGTATGAAGTCAGACATTCATAGAGATCATGAAGAGATGAGATGCAGCTCTGCTAAACCATGTCATTCAACATTTAATGAGAAACCTTAATTGTGTATTTAGAGTATCCAGTTAGGCACTAGAACAGAACTTTGGATTATCTGCATTCTGCCAAGCAATCTTTAGATTTTGAAATGGTTTATTCTAAATAGTAAGTGAGTGATGTGAGGTAGCTTAAAAAAAAGTAAAAGGGAAAAATAGTGAGATGATTTGGCTGTCCTGAAAAGTGAATAGTAAATACATGTCTACAGAAGGGCAAATAGCTCTGAAGAAAAATAATTGGGGGAAAAAAGTGATTATGTTTAAAAGGATTAAAATGTATTTAAATATGTGCATTATATTAAACAATAAATGTGTCTTTCCAATATTTGTAAAAGGAGTTGAATTAATTGTTTCTGTCAAAGAGGTTTGCTATTGACAGGATGGTACAGAACAGCTTAAAGAGCTTTCAGAGATTAATTATAAATACAGGCTTGAATCCTTTAGAATTTACAGCTTATCAATATACATAAAATGCATGCCCAAAACAAACATCTTTTTAAAACATATAAAAAGCTTGGGGGAATTAACCCAGTCAGCTGCGGGCTGTCTTTGTTTCTACAAAGCTTTAAAGTAGTGCAGGGAGGCTGGGGAAGACAAACAGTTTCAGGTCCTTGGTCTTGAAATGAAGCATCCCAAAATGAAATGTTACTGTAATTAATCTTTTTTTTTCTGCCAACATTAAGCTTGGCGTTGTATACATTAAAGTCTCAAGACAAATTATAAAGGCAGACTTGTGAAAATGCAGTGTAGTAACAATTTCATTAAGAATCTTTCAGCAATATATTTAGGAAGAAGAATTTATGTTGACTCAAGGCAATGTTTCAAATGATTATGGTTTGGAAATGTATAGCAAGCAAATCTAGAGCGAAGTACAGTGAAATAGGCTTTGTACTCTTTGTCCATTTATAAATTAGGAGAATTATGAATGGCCAACAGTATAAGATCACTCCACAGAAGAGATACTGTTGGATTTTTTTTCTCAGATAAATATGATTCCACTTATGCATGATACTTAGAAATGTATCAAGCCAGTAACAGAAATTCCTTCTCCTACATGATCTTCTCTAAAACCAGAAGTAACACATTTCAGTTACATGTTGTAGCATAGTCAGTAGTCAATGTCAATGGTCAGTGATGTCTACAGAGTGCTTCCAGTTCAGAATAGTGTGCAATCAAACCAATAAAATGCTTTCCTGGGCTGGACAGCTATAGGTGCAAAACTGAGGGTTCTAGACACAAGACCCAGCTTTCCTACTGTCTGAACATATTGCTCTTACCCTGAACCACTAAGGACTGTTACTCTTAACACTTGGACTCAATGTTCTTACAGGTGTTTTCTAACCTTAGTGATGCTGTGATTATTTCCAAAGGCAAGTAGATGAGTAAGTCCAAAATGGGTATGTGTCCCTTTGTCACTGTTTTATATTGGTGTTAGTCTGCAGTCATGAGGGAGTCTCCCTTATGCTGTCTGTTTTATCCAGTCATACAGCATAAAGAAATCCAATCTCATTTCTTTCACTGGTGTTCCAGGCTGGCTCAGTTAGGTGTCCCAACCTTTGATACCTTAGCTATTGTGAAATAAACAAGGGATTTGTCTTCTACAACTTCATCTGTAGGAAAATTAGGTACACTTAGTAATTTCCTTTCTGGAATCAATAGGCATTCTGTTAGGCATCTCATTATATCTATGACTGTGATGAACTTTATTTTAGTCTTACATCCCTCAGATTTTATTCACCCTGCAGCAGATTTTATCTGGTATTATTTTCCTCCTAGCTGTAACTCTCATCAACCAATCAGGGATGAACCAGTGGAAAATTACATTATCTGCTAGCTTGGTTCTTAAAATACGGTAGATTTCTAGTTTTACAGGTGAATCAGCTTTGTTGCTTTGTTGCACACATTTGCAAGATTTATGTTAAGAGACAATTCACTGCTGTGAGGCAGTTTTTACAGGTGTAAAGGGAAAGGGTAAATTTATGTTTGTTTTAGCCACTGACGGGGCATTGCAACAAATTGCTAAGATTATTAGGGGTCATTTCATATAATGTGTTTCATCTGTGAACTGCTCTCCATTTAAGCAGCATAATAAAGCTTGATGAGAAGGTGGTATTGGCTCTGTTTCTGTGTCTCTTAGATTTAAAGGATTTAAAGCTCTAAACTAGAGTGTAGTAATTTGGAGTTAGTAATTTATCAATGAGAGCTGGAGTTGAATTAAGGTTAATCTTAAAATATAACGTAAATGTACTCTGATTGCATTTGGTTCCAGCAGTGGAATAGTTGATGGTTTGGTATATAAGCGTAAGCACTATACTGTTATTCATATGTGTGTGTATCAAAACATCACTAGGACAATAGAGAGTATTCTCATGTTAGGCAGGTTTGGGATTGTGGGAGTTTTCTAATAGGAAAGGATAAGAGATTTCAGTTGAGTTTTTTTTCTTTGCTTTTTATCCCTTAACAATAGTAGCTTATATTTCCAATTTTATGTTTATAAAAGCTACTGGCAATTGAATGCATATCCATTTTATCTGAGAGTGTAAATATTTTGTGTATAATTTTTTTTCTTCCTGACAAAACCTTTAAAAAGCTGTATCACCCTTTTAAAAGTAATTACGACTTTTTCATGGATACAAAGTAAATGAATTTTAAACATAACCTATACTTTATAGTAGCACAAAAACAGGTTATCCTGCTAGATTTGCAGAGCTCTGCTAGGTTGTTTCAATCTAGCACATCGGAAAATTTTTGCCTGTTGATATTGCAGTTTTGCAAAAATCTGTTCTAAGTCTGTCTTTTTAACATTTTTTTGTAAATCTAGATGTAAAATATACTTGTCCTAATGCGTAAGCACTGACAGTGAAAAGTACATATTGGACTGTAAAGGAAACCCTCAGTAGGTGGATGAATGTTATGAGCTCTGAGAAAATAGGAGTCCTTCCTTTACCCTTTCTGATAACTGTAGCATTCTTTTGCCATTTTCTTCTCAGAGACCCTCACTGGGTGAAGAAAGACAGTATGCTTGTAAAGAAGTTTAACACTCAAGTATACAGCTATTTTTACCAATGACAAAGTAAACGAAGTAATCTAAGTATTTTAATGTGATTTAAATGCCTTTTTAAATGCTATTTTCCATACTTTGTTTGTGCTATTGTTCTTTAAATTACCTCCTTGGTTGTGTTGGTTTAAAGGTAAACTGTCAGGAGAAACGAACCCAACACAAAAGAGATTAAAAGGCAGAGTTACAATTTAATAAAAACATTACAATACTTGCAGTGATATAAAGAGAAATTGGTTTTAACCCACAAACCCCAAAAGTATAACCCAGCACCCTGAGGCACAGAGTGGTGTTCATCAGCCCTTGAGTTAATACTCCCTGTGGTTCCCCTGAGTTCAATGTAAAAGAAAGGGAAAAATACCTACTGGTGAGGATGATGATTGCAGCCTGGTTGAGAGTAGCAGTCACAGTCCTGTCAAGGTTCTGCTTCTTCTCTGGATCCATTGAGTGATACCAGAAGTCCCCAAACACCAAGATTATATATGCTCAGATTCAGGTGGGAATGCCCAGTACCTCCCCCAGGGCAGGGAGTTCCACAATGGGTGATTTACTCTGTGAGTCATGGTATGTTTTTGGAACCGCTGCTGGGCCATTAGCAGACATGACCCCTCAGGCTGGATGTTAAGGTGCTAAGGCCTCCCTGGAGGGGAGTTATCACACCTGAGACATTGATGTGAAGACTCTGTCTCACAGGGTTCTCTAACACCCAGCTTGTAAGCTGAGGGGTCAGGTGTATCCTGGGCAGCTGCCACAAGTGATCAGTTATTAACAGTTCATTTGAAAGTATGTAGAGGGTGTAGAATATACAGTTTTGGTTACACCCACACAGTAATAAACTGGTCCTCGCAGCTCTAACTGGGACATTCATTTAATGTATTTAAGCTGTTTGTGGTCTTTGAAGCTAGTTTGTCTGTAACACAGAATAATCTGCCAGTATGTTTGAATACACATGTTGAGACAAATCTTTTTTTCTTTTTGTAAAGGTCCTCCAAGACCTTTCAAAATACAGTCCACCCTGCTGTCAATATACCAAACCCTATTGCTTCTCACCTTAAGCCATGCTAAAAAGCAGCCAGGCGGAAAGGGACCTGGGGGTACTAATTGACAGGAAGCTCAACATGAGCCAACAGTGTGCCCAGGTGGCCAAGAAGGCCAATGGGATCCTGGCCTGTATCAAAAATAGCGTGGCCAGCAGGACCAGGGAAGTGATCCTTCCCCTGTACTCTGCATTGGTGAGGCCACACCTTGAGTACTGTGTTCAGTTCTGGGCCCCTCAGTTCAGAAAGGATATTGAGGTGCTGGAGCGAGTCCAGAGACGAGCAACGAGGCTGGTGAAGGGACTGGAGCACAAGCCCTATGGGGAGAGGCTGAAGGATCTGCGGTTGTTTAGCCTGGAGAAGTGGAGGCTCAGAGGTGACCTCATCACTGTCTATAACTACCTGAAGGGAAGTTCTAGCCAGGTGGGGGCTGGTCTCTTCTCCCAGGCACTCAGCAATAGGACAAGGGGGCATGGGCTTAAGCTCTACCAGGGGAAATTTAAGTTGGATATCAGAAAAAAGTTCTTTCCAGAGAGAGTAATCAGGCATTGGAATGGGCTGCCCAGAGAGGTGGTGGATTCACCATCCCTAGAGATTTTTAAATGCAGATTGGACGTGGCGCTGAGCGTCATGATCTAGTAAATGGACTGGAGTTGGACCAAGGGTTGGACTCGATGATCTTGGAGGTCTTTTCCAACCCAATTGATTCTATGATTCTATGATTCTAAAATACAAAGAAGGAATCAGCTCAATGATCCTAAGTGTCTTTTCCAACCTAAATGATTTTATGATCCTCCATTTCAGGTATTGGAAGGCTGTGCAAGACAAGACAAAGATATTGTTCCAAATAATGCTAACACAGGTACATGTTATATACAATAATTATTAAATTCAGTAAAAATATAGTAAGAGAAAAATGGTGTAATTGAAAGAAATGCCATTCATTTATCTTTTTAAACAAATTATTTGTATTTTTACATGTAATACTAGTCAGTTTGTTTCTGGCATCTTTTATTCAACATGTTACTTGAAAATTATGTTAAAATATAAAGGCAAATTCAGTAGATACCTTTTTGCTTTCTGCGTGATCTGTGATGAACTTAGGATTCAGTGGGGAGTAATAGAATCTGTCTAGGTCTGTACTGTAAACAACACAGACCACGTCACAAGGTCAAGCAGCATCCTATCACCTGTGCCATATAGCTTCAGGCAGATTTCATGACGTAGATTTGTCTCAGTGTCTGGGCAGGATGTAGGAAATAGCACAGCCCAGAGGTGGTTCCCAAGAGGTAGAAATCAATATGCTTTGAGGTGGGAAGATTTTAGCACAGTGGGTATTAGCTATGTCAGGGACAGGTTCTGATATGTTTTGTTTACTAGACTAGTATGGATTAAGCGACTGAAATTGAATATATTTGGTTTCCTGCATTAGATTATTTACATAACCCACAGCATTTTGCTAAGCTAAAAAAATGAATTGGTGAATTCTGGCATTTGCTTCTTCATTTTTGCTTGGCCAGTTAATAGATTTTTGGAAAGATGACTTTGATGCCAATGACAGTTTCTCCATTACTAAAATGTATTTAATAGTGACAGCATTCTTTTAAGAACAGTGATGCTGAATGTATAGAATATATCTACATAATATTTGAGTTTAATAGAAATGTTAGATTGGTAAGTGTAAATTAGTATGAAGGGTCATATAAAGTCATGATGTGGTACATTAGTGTTAACCTTTTTAATCCATTTCTGTTTCAAGTGTAAGAAAACTAAAGCAAGTCAGTTGCTTGCATATTTATGCTCTTCCTAAATGTATAACATGTGAAAATCCATTGTAAGAAACTATTTTTTTATTTTTCAATAATAGGTTAAAAAAATATCTCATTGAGAATAGCTTGACATAAAATCCAATCCAGATAATGCTACCTTGAGTTCATTAGCTGAACTTGGCTGAACAGTGGATTACTGGTATATTCTGAGAACTAATGTCTTAACCACACAATCCTTGAGACTCATAATAGCATCTTGAACTGTACCGGGAATTCAATATGCAGTTCACAATGCAGTCAGGTCACAATGCATCCTTGGAACTTTTTTCTTTACTTTCAAGGCATTGTAAAGAATAACTAATTCCAGCTATACAGTCTAGAAGAGGTCAAAAAACCATGCTCTGATCTGACAGCTATGGTTGTAATTAGCGTGCAAAATGCATGTGAAATAGAAGAACTTCACAGTGAATCACTTTGAAGCTTCAAAGATTATCACTGACCTTATTGAATTCCTCCTACATATGTAAATCAGTAATACTGCTAGCACTATTAACAGTACTTGGTACAATTCTGCATTCATTACTTCTTTTTAATTGCACTGATCATTTTTTGTGTTAAATTAAAAATTGACATAATAATGTGCAATGACAATTAGAAAACAAAAAATGATATGCAAACACTTGATTAGTGAATTGTATATATTTCTCTGTGTGTATGTATACGTTTGTTCATATATACATAGATGCAAATATATATGTAAATATGAAAACTCACAAATACAAAATATATATTATTCACAGAAATATATAAATGAACATAAACAAATTCCTAATAAATTAGAGTCAAAGGAAAGCCCAGAAGAGAAAATGTGCAGGCACACCAGTTGCACTGAGGTGTGCTCTCTCTCCATTCAATAGTTTTTCTCAAGTGTGAAAGGTAAAAGGCTAGGTTTCTGCCTTGTCTTTTTTTTTTTTTTAAGAAAACGTGGTCTTCAGTTTTCATGTCTTGAGATACCACGGTAAGCTCAGCCAGATATGGGAGCAGAATGATGCTGTTGGTGCTGTCTCTCTTCTTGTGGGTGCTCTGAGTGTCTGTCTGTGACCTGTATGGCTGCCAATCCATATATGTATATATATATGTTCTGGTTTCACAGATTCACAGAAGCTTCTGAGCTGGGAAGGGACCCACAAGGATCATCCAGTTCAGTTCTCAGAGACTGAACCCACAAGGATCATCGAGTTCAGTTCTCAGAGACTGAACTCTAAACCTTAGTGTTATTAGCACCATGATGTAACCAAATGAGCCATTCTCAGTTTCAGCTGGGGTAGTTAATTTTCTTCCTAGTAGCAAATACAGTGCTGTGTTTTGGATTCAGATCGATGTTTCAGTTGTTGCAGTGCAGTGCATTCATGAAGTCAAGCACTTTTTTGTTTCCCATGCTCTGCAGGAGCACGAGAAGCTCGAGAAGCTCGTAGGGAGCAAAGCTGAAACAGCTGACCTGAGCCGGCCAAAGCAATGCTCCATACCAGAGAATGTCAATGCCCAGTGTATAAACCAGGAGTCGGCTGGGAGTGGCCAGTCACTACCTGGGGATGGGTTGGGCATCTGTCAGTAGGTGGTGAGCAAATGTTTGTGTTATTTGACTATATTGTACTATATGACTATACCATTATTATTGATAATAATAATTTAATTGCAGTTATTAAAGTGTTCTTATCTCAACCCACGTGTTTTACCTTTTTTTGATTTTGTCCCCATCCCACTGGGGAGCAGGGTGGGCTTGGGAGTGGTCAAGCTCAAGGTGACATGGGTTATTTATAAGCACTGATTGAACCCTATATTCCCTTACTCTTTTACAGTATTCTAAGAATAGCATGATGTATTTTCACACTTTTATAATTAAAAAAATCATTATGTGTTAGTCCGTTTTACTATTATTTGTTGTACTAATAATAAGTACTTTTAACAGCAATATTAAAAATAAACTTGCTAATATTTTGTCAACTTTTCTATAAATATCATAAGTATAGCGGTGTATCAGTTTGAACTCTTTTTAATAAACTCAGTGTGTATTGACAGAATTCTGATTTTATCTGTTTACTAAGACCACATTACAACATAATCAAAACATTTTTCCAAATTTGTTAGCAGCAATCTAATCTTCCAAAAAGTTTTGAATGTGACTGCCATCATCTTACATTTAGTCATCTGCCTCTTGTGAGCAAATAAGCTTTTGCTGATATAGATTACTGTCAGGATTTTGTTGTTCTGAAAGGTAAATTTTTCATTATAATATTTTTAAACTTTGAGATTTCTCCTAACAGAATTTGTTTGTTTACAACTTGGTGATTCATGGAATCATAGAATGGCTGGAGTTGGAAAGGTCTGAAGATCATCTAGTCCAGCCTTCTGGTAAAGCAGGTTCACTTACAGCAAGTTGCATAGGATCACAGTCAGGCAGGTTTTGAATATCTCTCTGGGAAGCCTGTTCCAGTGCTCTGTCACACTCTCAGTAAAGAAGTTTTTCTAGTTTGTGCCTGTTGCCTTGTCCTGTCACTGGGCACCACTGAGAACTGTCTGGCCCCATCCCCTTGTAACCTACCCTTAAAATGTCTGCATGTGTTGGTAAGATTCCCTCTGAGTCACCTCTCAGCAGGCCCAGCTCCCGCAGCTTTGTCCTTATAAGAGACATTTTTCAGTCCCCTAATCATCTTCATAGCCTTCTGCTGGACCCTCTGTAGTAGTTCCTTGTCTTTCTTGAACTAGGGAGCCCAGAATTGGACACACCACTCTGGATGAGCCCTCACCAGGGCAAAGTAGGTGGCAGAAACACCTCCCTCAACCTGCTGGCAATGCTTTCCCTATCGCACTCCAGGATACCTCTGGCCTTCTTGGCCATAAGGGCAAGTTTCACAGTTAAAGTGATGAAATAATATACTAGTCTCCGGTGCAACATGAATCTTACGGTTAAAAATTTATGTTTTGCCCTTCCTTCAAATAAAAATATGCCCACCTGCTTTCTATATTTGTATTCTATGTGGTAGGAAGAATTTTCTTCTTTCATTGTAAAATTTAGAATTTCCATTAGAACCAAAGTTGTATCTTAAATGCAACAACACAGCATTAGAATTGACAAGCACTTAGCTGGAAGCATTTAAGTATCAAGGTAAATTTTGATGTGCAATTTGTAACAGAAGAACATGGAATAGTCACAGATTTGAGTTTATTGTTTAGTTGAAACTTATTCTGCATTTTAGCAACAATTCAGAAGTTTGCCACAGAATTAAGGGTTGTGTCATGTATAAGGGTGAGTTCTTGATAATAGTGTATTAATTGATTTCCTGTTTATTTTTATAGTCTGAGATGCTTGTGAAATTACATACTAAATTGACTTTTAAAAATTTCTATTATAAGTCATCAGGAAAGGTACTTTTAGGGGGAAAAAAAAGAACAAATAAAAAACCCCAAACAAATACCCTTTTAGTCCCTTTTATTGTAAACAAAAGGATACTGTGCATGAAATTTTTTCAGTTATATAATTGTGCATAGCATACACATACAGCAAGGAAAGTGATAATGAAATGTCATTTTAAGAAAATATAATGGGAAGCATATAATGGGAAGTATAACAACTTAAAGTTAGGCTTTCTCAGTGTTTAGATGTTCTGGTGATGTTTTAAGGATAAGATAGTTCCAGACATGCACAAGTAGAATTAACTTGAATAGGCATAACAGTGCAAGAAGCTAAGACTCACAGGATTGTTTCTGTTGTTCTGTGGTTTGTTTTGTTTTTTCCCCCCAGCATAGCATGTAACTTTGCAATAACCTCAGTTGATGTCTTGTCAGTGGTGGTGTTTTAAATAGGAAAGGTATGTCCAGAAAGAATAACTAATATTTTACAATCTGTCACAATTACATGCTATGATTGAGAGATTTCATATCATAAATGTAAAATGAATCACTCTTTTTGACAGTGAGAAAAAAAGATTGTGTCAAATACAGTGGAAAACCTTCAGTGAAATATGAATCTTGGAAATCTGTGCCTGTCAATAGCACGATATGTACTTGACAGATGCCCAAATACAACTGCTGAGAAACCGAAAATTAGCATGCATGCACATATCAACATTTTAAATTGAATACTCCATCATAGCAAAGCCTGGCAGAAATCAAAATCATTAGCAGGTGTAGTTCACTAATAAAAGTCAGTCTCATACATAACTGTACCTAATTTCATGACATGTAGTATGCAGGGATTATCCATTTATTGATAACTGCTTTAATATGATCACACATAGTCTACAGAGAAGATACACAGGTTTGTTACCCTGTTTACTAGTAACTCTTGTTTTAGTTTCTAGCCACTAAAATGTAATGATAAATAATATTTAGGATTGTCAAAATAATTTGGAAACAGAGACATTGTATTCCACTGTAACATAAATCATAAAGTATAGGTGTGCTGCTTAAATCTCTCATTAGTTAGAAGTTAAAGGTCTTCATCTCCTACAAAAAAAAAAAAAGGAGTGTAGTTTGGAATTTACCAATGTCCGGTAAAGTTTCTTGACTTTTAATTGAAAGTGCTAGTGTTTTATTCATTAGCCCTGAAAGAAATGCATAATCAACTATCATTAACTGCTTCTTGTTGAAAGAAAATATTGCGTGGTGTAAAGTGGTAGGCAATTTATCTTGCCTTTAGAGTAAGATTGACGGAAACCTTTGTGTTTATTTTGCAGCACTCCTAATGAAAGCTGGGGTTTGCTTACAGGGATTGATTTATCTGCTAAGCTTGTTATGCAAGTTGCTTAGGTATAGGAAGAAGGCTGACAAAAAACTCTCACAGCCTGGAAACATCTCTGGCCAAGAGACTCAGCTATAACTGCCTAATTGTCACATTTTGCCCTTAAGCATGTGTAGGATAGTTTGATGTATTCCACTTGTACAACCTTTTTATATAAGTTGGATTTTTAAGTGACAACTAAATGAAATTAATTTCACAATTAGTGCTTTGTAACTCTGTGTTGTGTAAACTACTCATATCAGTCAGGAATTTCAATAGTGAAAAATTGTTGCATTTATATAATTCTTAGAGGTAGGCTACTAATTATGGCATTAATGCCTTATCTTTTGTCTTACAGCTGCCAATAATATGGAAACAGTCAGTCACGACTGGGAATGGCTTTTCAGCAAAATTATCTCAACCAAATAAACGTATATGACAGCGGATAATGCTTGCAATTGCTAATGAATATTAACTGTTGAATTGAATAAATAATAAATGTAGCGGGGCAGTTCACATGACTGGAAAGGCATCTATATAAGTCATAGAAATACTTCAATTGTTTCAAATAAGAGCAGTTACCTACAGTTGGAGTTGGGTTTTTTAATACTTTGGTTTCCACCTTTTTTTTTTTAATTTTTTAAACTAATGGCAGGATTATCTGCTAGTTTACTTCTTCCCTCCACCTCAAACTTCTGCTACGGAGGAGTACTCTAATAGTAAAAATGGTGACACGCAGCAAAATACCATGAGGAGATAAACTTGCCATGTCACTTTTACTGACATGTGATTGCCCTTGTCCTATTTAGATTTAAGGCCAGAAGTGAACAGTCCCAATGGCTTTAAAGATGGAAAGATTTCTCAGAGATACCCTATGCTAGCACACTCATTTGGGTTCTATATGAAACATAATAAGGCCAGACGTGAAACATGACCAGCTTTTTTTCACCAGTGTGAATTCATTGTATTAAATTCATTTTATGCTACTACTATGAAGCTTTACTGGCATTAAAGTGATTTAAGAAAAATCCTAATTGAGCCTCTATTTGCTGTTCTATACATTACTGCTGGTGAAGCCAGCATGTATATGCATAGCTTTTATTTAAACTGATGTAGTAAAAAAAAATCTAAATATAAATGCAAAAGACTGTAGTATGTACTTCATTATGTTTGTCATGATTTTTGGCTGTTTAAGCCCATAAGGATGCTTGCAGTAGCTTGCTCAAGGTTGAGACATAGAAGGCCACTCTTTGCATTAGGCAGGATTTTCTATACCTTCTGATTCATGTGAAGCAACAGCAACATTCTTAGAACTTTACTTATCCAAGTAAGATTACTTTCATCTAAATAGGCTTTAAAATGTCATTAACAGTGGAATTTAGGTAATATCTACATTCTTTTTCGTTTAAAAAAGAATTTAAATTGTATTTAATACTTTTTATTTATGTATTTATTTTAAAGCACTCACATGTTTGCTGTTTTATTTGCATTTCGTTCTAAGAATGACAAAGAAATCATTGAAAATCTTACTTTTTAATCTGTGGTGCAGATTAAACAGTGTTACAGATATTTTTAGAGCAGATTGATTAAAAGTACGTTTCTAGTCTCTATTTTTATATTAATCTTCTTATATTCATTGAATATTAGATTAAGAAAGACTAATAAGTTATAATATTCAAATGCGCTGCTACATTTATAACATTATTAGAATATGATTAATGTAATATATTTTGGTATCTGGTATTGTGATGAAGATAAAATTCATGACTTACAATTCTATAAGATATTATTGAAAATTTTCAGATATTTATTGAAAATTTTCAGATATTTTTCTTTCAATAAGTTGTATAAGAGAAATAAATGAAGATACATTCTACAGTCATTGGTGATTTTTAAGTATCTTTCCAGAGAGACTGGGTGTGATATATATCATGTTATTTATGTTGAATGAATAACACATGATAAAGCTATTTAATTGATTCCTGAGTGATCTAAAAAGTTTTAGAAATGGTTTAACATTTCTGTTTGGTAATCATACCTTGATGCTATTTGATAGATGTGTAAAGGTTGCAGGGGTTCTTAAAGATGTAATATTTTTAATCCACTTCTTAAATGACTAATAGGAACTTTAAACTTTTGTCTTCTCAAGTATAGTTGAACTAGAATTTTATTTTTATCCAAAAGTTAAAGATTTAAGTAAGTATAAAAAAACCAACCCATTACAGGTCTTAACTACTATTTGAATAGTAGTATAATTAACAGCTACACTGTTCTGTGTACACTAGGTTTGATTCAGATAGTCAGGGAATGGGGAATGGAAGGCTCTGCAAATAAGTCCATATCCACTGAAAGTAGCTTGACATTTGAAGGCACACATTCAGAAAGCATAAACAAGCACATCCAATGAAAAAAAAAACAAGTAGGCAGGCACCTTTTGAGATGTGAACAGTGACAATGTAGATTATCTGGTATATAAAGAGCATGATTAAAAATAAATCTTATTCTAGTTATTAGTTCTTAATTTTGAAGTGGTGTGAGGTTGCCTAAAGCTAGTTGGAAGTGCAGTTTTGCAGACCTGAAAAATTAAGGGGTTACATGTTTTGTTGCAGAAGCAGGTATTTTTATAACATTTGACAAGTTCATGAATAGTCCATGTGAATTAAAGGTAAAATATAACCAAGTAGTCATTGCTAGCATGTTTTAAATCTGTCCTGAGACAGTGAGAGAATTTATGCAATTTATTTTATGTCCAGTCATCAAAGATATGCAGAAGTTGTGAATAGGTTTTTTCTCTATATATCTGAGCTATAGTTTGTTTCTCTTGTTCTAAATTTAAATAAAAAGTGGAAAAGAAAAAGAAAGAATGGCCTAAAAAAAATTTGCTGTGATACAGCAACCTAAGAAAAAAATCTGAAGCATAAGCAGAAATCAGTGTTCTTACAAAT
This sequence comes from Pithys albifrons albifrons, assembly GCF_047495875.1. NCBI lineage: Eukaryota > Metazoa > Chordata > Aves > Passeriformes > Thamnophilidae > Pithys > Pithys albifrons. The sequence goes on from NC_092458.1 coordinate 47,546,858, forward strand.
TATTTCTGGACACTCCTTTTCACATAGATTAGTGTTGCATTAAATTGAATGTAGATAGAAGCATAGTTCAGAAATCTTGACATTCCTTTTGTCATGTCTGGACCTCAGTTTCCAAAGGAGACAGTTGCCTAAACATTGAATACATAGAATTAAAAAAGATACTCACGTTCCTCAAATATTTAATGCAAAAGGCTAAGTACCACAAAATGGAGATCCCTAAAAGCCATCATACTGAGGATCCTCTTAAACTAGCCAATTTAGGGCAGGTGAGGAGAAGAAACGCTTTTTGAGGAGACGAAATCTTGCTTTTTGTCATATGTCTTTCTGGAAGTGCCTTCATCTGTGTCAGAGTACCAGGCAAGACTGTCTCATATCTATATCTCTTTTAAAAAGTTAAAAATTCACATCTGTTGTAATACCTTTGTACATGTCCTGAAAACTGTGTGGTCCTGTGGTGTAAAGGAGAGCACTCTGGACTCTGAATCCCTAAGGACCTGAGTTCAAGTCTCAGTGGGGACCGTACCCAGGCAGTTCAATGCCTCCCTGCCATCCAATCCCGTCAGATCTTGGATGCTCAGCAGGGTTAGCCCCAGTTAGTACCGGGTGCTGTGACAGTCCCGAGGACTTCACTGTCACTGTCCAAGCTCGCTCGGATGGGGCAAATGGACCCTTAGGACTGAAACGGTGGGGCCAGTTCTGCGCACGCTGTGCCACACCTAAAAAATCCACTGCGCAGGCTGGAAGGGCACACCCACGTGGGGAGAGTCCTTCCCAAATCTTCTTCGTGAAGTCTGGCCATATGTACATACATACATGCCCTGTGCAAAATGCCTGATCCCAAAAGTCTGGCTTCTTTCTGTGGTGTTTGCAGTTAGTTACATGGTCAGAGCACTCATGCCCTGCTCTTGATTACTTCTCTAGGGAAAGGTCTTACCTACTTTGGAGGTCTGCAGACTAGTCTGTGAAGAAAAGAAAGTGTTTCACCTACTTCAGCTTTCAAGGAAAATTTAAAAAAAAAAGGCAGAGGGATACAAAGCAACAACTTTCCTTTAATGGAAAAGAAAAACAAATGAATTCCAGGTTTTGTTTTTACGTTTGTGTCCCACTTTGGATAAAAAAAATGTAAAAAGTCTTTAAATCACAAACAGTAACATGGAAAAAGTAAATAGATAGTAGATGGTGGGGTTTTTTTCCTGTTCTGTAATGTAGGCACTAATTATGCCACAGGCTGTCCTGTAGCTTTCTGTAACAGTATGTAATATTGAGGCTTTGACTGGAGGTTCCATATCTACAATTTTCTAAATTAGGGGCAGTATTTAACTTGGATGTGTGTGTACCTACCTTTTTATTTAATTTGGTCTAGCATATCTCTCTTATTGCCTGATTTCAACCTCTATAGATAGTAATTTTACAAATACTGTGGTAGACAAGAGCAGTATCAGTGGCTAGAGTTTTGTGCTGCCATGCATGCATATGAAAAATTCATTAGACCTTTTTCATATTGATCATAGAATGAAAAGCACAGCTTGGGTATGTGTGCAGTTAATGAGTGGTAGCTATTATGGAACATGGAGTCCTTAATTGCTTGCAAGTTAAGATCCTAGGTTGTAGTGATCCTGCAATGTAGAAGCTGAAACTATCAGATTCATCTTAGACAGGATTCACCAAATTGTCAATTTTAATTGCTGTTTCTGGGATTAGCAAAAAATAAATTGTCACTTTAAAACAGCAGGGCAAAATAGCCTACAATTTATTTTGTTATTTCAGAGATATCTTTCCCACTGATTTGCCAATGCAGACAGGCATGTCAGGGCAGTGGAATTCATGAGCATCACCAAAATATATATGACACTCAATAGATCTGTAACAAATAGCAGGAAGGGATTGTATGCTGCTTGCCAGTAAATGCTGTGAAAGCTCTCTAAAAGATTGCAACAGGACATAGATTGAATCATTCATACAGTTTACTGATGGATAGGCATGCAGGCATGTGTTTTGTGATCTCCCACCTTACCTAGTGTAGTACTTAACTGAACCAGAAGTTTAAGCGGAGAATCTTAAAGTGTTTAGCTTACTGTGGTCTTTGGCATGATTTGCATTGCAGTCATGATGTGTTTCAAACTCTGACATGCTACCTATGCTGTGAAATATCAGCAAGTATTCAGTAGCACAATGGAATTTAATTGAAGTGCATACTAAACACAATATTCATAAAATATTTGCTTGCCCTTTTTTGAATGTCATTCCATCACTCACATGCATGATTTCTGTTTACATGAAGTCGCTGTATCATAAATTGAATGCTGGAAGGAAATATAACAAAAGAGAGTTCTGCATCCGTGTATGTATTTGTGCACACACTCTGAATGAGTAAATGTGTCAGGTAATTTACTTAGTTAATCCATATAGATATGGCCGTTTGTCATGAAAAGGTAGTTAACACATGACACAGGCATCTCTCTTAGGTGTAATTCAAGCCATCCATTCAGAAAATAGATCACTGTTACAGAAAGAAATGAAAATATCTATGATCAGCTGCTGCTGGGATGGAAAAGGTTTGTCCTGCCACACAGTATGAAGTGTGACCTGTACTTTTTCTTTTTCCTCTTTTTCTTTTTTGTTGGTTTTTTTTTTTATTTTTCTCTCTCTTAGCCATCCCACTAGTAAATTCAGCACTGCTCTTTTATAATCCAAAGTTGCATTATTCCTAGAGTAGGATGGCACTCAAGCAGAAGAGAACTCCTGTGTCAGTGGCACTGCCACTGGTTTAGTGGACTTTCCAAAGTGACATTTATTGGAGAGTTACACACTACTGATAGCAGCAGCTAAAGGAATTACAGTCAGAGCTGCGTGAAAGATATGTGAATTTTCTCCCCATGGTATATTAGAACTATCCTGTGTGGTGTTGGCTTCATTAGTTTCTGAATGTAGTCTTTACTGTTGTATTTGTAAAAATCTCATTTTGTGTGGAAGTATATGCCTAAATGATGGGTGGTGATAAAACCATAAGTTATTTTATGGGCATCACTTCTGAATTAAAATGCTATTGGATCTGTATTGATAGATCTGTCAACTCTTTGTTGTACCTAAGTCTGAAACCATCCTCTTTAATTGTTCTGCCTAAGTTGAAGTGAGTTCAGAGTTCTGCTGTTCTATGTTTTTATCGTGTATCCATATAGTATAGGAAGCAAAATATTTAACATTATTTTAATGATAGAGCAAATCAAGTCAATACACTTATGATAAAATAAAACTGTCAGGGACTGTTATTTGCATGTCTGTTAAATGCTGTTAAGGCCCGATTATGAAAAAAAGCTAGTGTCTTTTAATTTTGCCTTTTGCCTTTATGTTCTTTCATAATCTATCTGCCTGCTTGACTTACAGAATCACAGAATAGTTATGGTTGGAAGGGACCTCTGGAGTTCATCTAGTCTAACCCCCCCGCCAAGATAGAGTTGCCTAGAGTGAGTTGTGCAGGAAGGTGTCCAGGTGGTTTTGAATGTCTCCAGTGGGACACTCCATGACTTCCCTGGTCAGCCTCTTCCCATGCTCTGCCACCCTCAATGTAAAGAAGTTCTTCCTCATGTTGAGGTAAAACTTCTTGTGTTTTAGTTTGTGTCCATTGCTTCTTGTCCTGTCGCTGGGCACCCCTGAAAAAAAGTCTTGCACCATTGTCTTGCCCCCTGCCTTTAAGATATTTATATGCATTATTGAGGTCCTGTAACAAGGTGGGTTCTACAGTTGCTGGAAAAGTGAGGCTGAGCACTGTAGGGAGTTCAGAAAACAGTATTAACAGGACTAACCGAATAGCAGGAACCAAAGAGGAGGGAGAGAGAACAGCAGGTATCCCTCCTGTCTTTTTGAGGAAAGAACCACCAACGCAAGAGCACAAACCTTCTCACCTTTTACTGAGCCTGCTGGAGATGTCTGCCTGGGGAGGTGAGACCACCACGCCCCAGGAAGAGGTTGCAGACCCTGCTACTCACTCCCTGTCTCTTCCTTCTATCTCTCTCTCCCCTCAGCTCTCCTCCCAAGGCTGTCAAACCAATAGGAGAGACTCAGGTAACTTTAGTTAATGCAAAGTCTGCCTTCAAGGACAAAACCTTCACTCTATCAGCTTTTGTTCCCTAGAACTTGGCAGGAAAAGTATAAATCTTTTCACAGGTGTCATTGGCAAAAACACAGACCAAAATGTCACCAGTTTTAATTCCCAACATGAGTTACCTTTCTGTCTTCTCTAGACTAAATAGGCTCAGCTCCTTCAGGGTCTCCTCATAAGAGAGATGCACCAGACCCATAATCATCTTTGTGCCCCTCCACTGGACCTCTCCAGTAGCTACTTGTCTTGTGTTGAGTAGGCCAGAACTGGACACAGACCTAAAGTCATACTTAGTGAAACTGAATATTATCTATAAGTGTGCAAATTTGAATAAGAAAAAAAATTCATCAATAAAGAGTATATTATAAGAATCATTCTGAAATGCTCAGCAGAATTCTTCATTTAGAAAATAAATCAAATTAAGCCCATTCCCATTAATTTTAATACTGCTGGGTTTTTTTCCACTGTGAAATAGTGTTAATCATCCATCAAAATATCAATTTCTAAAAACACATACTTTCAATTGTAACCATCCTCACCAAAACTTTATTTGTGAGAAGCACACCTGATCCAGGCACATGATTGAGTCTCTTTGTAGACCTGGAAGCTTAATATTTCTTGCTGCTCATATTTTTTCACCTCTACAGGGGGTGAAAAGACAGATTAGGCATCACAGTATTCATTCGCAGTCATCTTCAGGCTCAAACTCAGTCCATTATTTTATAACTGAGTTGTAAGATTCCAACATGGTGTTTGCCACCTGGTAAAAGATGGCACTGGAGAATAAAGAAATTATTTAAATTATACAGAAAAAACATATTATGTTTGACCACTTAAGTAATTCACAAAGGCTCAGTGCAGTTCATCATTTGGAATAAGGTGTTATAACAACTGGACATCAAGGAGGCTGAAAGTCTGTGCCTTGTTTGAATGTGAAGTCTCTGTCTGCCAGTGCCACTCAGTGCACAGTGGTATCCAATACACTGTCATAAATTTATCAAGCTGTTAAGAAAAGAAAAGGAGTAATTTCTGTATTTCCACTATGGCATCTACTTCTTGGTGTTCTTCCCGTACTTGTCTGCTGGTGGCTGCTGCTCAGCCAGAGGAATGAGTAGTCTTCATGAGCTCTTTACATTGGCCAGAAGACAGGGAAATACATCTCTAACCTGTTCTGTTTAGCTACTGAGGCCAGTATACTATCCTACTGGACAACAGTCTTTGTCTGAGACTTCCCAGATGATAACTTCCACTGTAAATGTCACAACAGACTCAAAGGTCTTTCTCATCCAACTTAAACCTTGCTAGTAACTTGTCTGCCTTGAACAGCTACCTCATGAACTTTTGTTATTTGCCTACATTCATTAAAGAATAGTATCAAAGTGGAGAATCTATTTTAAAGGAATTCATGGGAATTATTATTATGAAACTAATAAAATTAAACTACAGAAAATGGCATGTATGTCATGAACAATGCAGAAAGAATATTATTTTGGTGTTACATTTTAGAAATGGGAGGACTTTAACTTTTGTAGGGAAGTTAAGTTTAGATTAAATGTGGTTTTTAATTTCTGAGTCATAATAATCCTTTTCTACCAACTTCTAGGTGGTAAAAATGTGGGATCCTAATATGCAAGAAAATATTTAACCAGAGTATTAAAAATGTTTATGATGACAATTTGTCTTTACAATGGAGAGGGTGTATCTCCACTGCATTACCAATGGGGTAATTAAAGTATGAAGGTACTGTGAGTGCATTATGAATGCTTGATGCCGGTGATGTATGCAGGACACTTGCCTGTTTTATGTATTTATTTGTCATAAGAGCCTTAAAAGTCTTGGAAGAAAATAAATCATCTTTTTTTTTTCTTTTTTTTAATATTGATAAGCAAGCAGTGTCACAAATATAAGAAGGAACCTTACTTCTCAAAGAACTTACTTCTGAAAGAACTAAAGAATTTCCTGGTCTAAAGCTAAGTTGTTTCCTATCAGTAGGAATTTTATCTTCTTTTGTGATAGTAAAAGAAAAGAGGGAAGGAAAGCAGAGCAGCTGGATTGTACTTCAGTGAAGCAGACTCCCTTGAGTCTTGAGCTAGAAACAGAGAAACAATAATAGTATTGTAGGAAAGGAAAGGTGGTAGCTTAAGGAAAGGTGGTTGTGTTTCTTGATTGTTCTCCAACGGCTTATGTATGGTATCTCCTGGGACATCTTTCCTGGATTATGTTATCAAGAACAGGTTGCCTCCTCTTAGGAGGCTGATTCATAGTGTGTATTTATATGCACCCAGTATCTGCTTGTAGGGATTTTATACTTGTGGGCACTTTGTTTCCTGTATCCTCTGTGATACAAAACATAAATTTAAGTGGCAAGGTCCAGTGTAATAAAAAGTTCCATTAGCAATGTGAATGTGTGAAAATATGGCAATAAATTTCAGAATCATTAAAATATGTCTGTGTGTAGCTATGAGAACTCTATGTTTGTTTGAGTTAATCATCAGCTTTCCAGGATCAGCTGGAACAAACTGCTCCCTCTCTTCGGGAAAAAGCTGAAAAGTAGCAGATACACCATTTACTGTGGGTGGGAGAGAGAAGTCAAGCCAGCATCTTTCTCTGTTGCATTGCTAGGCTGTTCAGAGGCAGAATAGGTCAAAGATGGCAGGGGGCAGGGTATGGAAGTATAATTTGTCAGGGATGTATGATGGCTGCAACTTGTGAAAATGGTTTATAGTGGTACCATTAGTACTGTAGCTGTCAGGCACCTGGTGTGACTGGCATGATGAACCTTAAAAAAAATCTCTCCTTCAAAAGTTTTCTCTGTATTTTAGGAAGTGTTTGGAACTTGAAATAGGGTTTATAAAATGATCATCTTTATGTTGAAATGAGTTTCAGAAAGGATAATGAGGATGATTTTAGATATGAATTTTGTACTGTGATGCACTGCAGTAAATTGTTGCATTTTTACATGACAAGAAGAAACAGTAAGAGGGCTTAGTTATATTTCAAAGACACTTTAAAGAGCAATGTGTACTTTTGGAAAAAACCCTAAAATATGGTCTTTTATTTTTGGTTTAGTTTTTATTTTTATTCATCATGCATAATCCGGATTTGGAGATTTTGGATTTTCTAGTGAAAATAAAAAGTGAGAGTATGTGAGAGAAGCAGCCCTGCAGAGACCAATGTCAGTGCAGAAGGAGGGGAAGGAGATGCTGCAGGCACTGGCACAGAGGTTTCCCTGCAGCTCATCATGAAGACCATGGTGAGGCAGCTGTGTCCCTGCAGCCCATGGAGGGCCATGGTGGAACAGAGATCCACCTGCTGCCCATGTAGGACTTCAGGCCAGAGCAAATGGATGGCTGAAGGAGGCTGTGACCCAATGGGAAACTTGTGCTTAAGTGGTCTTCATGCAGGAACTGTTGCCCCTTGGAGAGAGGAGCCCACACTGGAACAGGTTTACTGGCAGGAGGTGTGGCCCTTTGGGAAACTCATGCTGGAAGTTCTTGTAGGACTGCACCCCATGAAAAGGACCCGTGCTGGAGCAGAGAAAGAGTGGGAGAAGTCTTCCCCCTGAGGAGGAAGGAGTGGCAGAAACAATGTGCAAACTTACTGCACCCCCTATTCCCTATCCCCTGTGCTGCTGAGGGGAAGGAGGTGGAGAAATCAGGAATAAAGTTGAGCCCAGAAGATGGGAGTCATGGGGAGAAGGTATTTTTAAGTTATGTGTTTGATTGCTCATTATCCTCCTCTGACTTGGTTGGTGATAAATTAATTTCACTAAGGTGAGTCTGTTTTGCCTGTGACAGTAATTGTTGAGTGATCTTTCTAGTCATCTCCTTACATACATTAGGTGTCTCAAGAGCTGTTAAAATGAGATCTGACAATCTGAATTAAAAAAAAGAAACAACAAAACCCAAGAACCAAATCTGAAAGCAAAAAAAGCAAACAAAACCCCCTCTAAACCACAAAACTAAGCTTAAAAGACCAAATTTAATAAATTATCATATGTAAGACTAAATTAAGTCAGTTCTATAAACTTGCTTTTTACTTAAAGCGTGCTTTGGGAAATTTTGCATAACTTAAGCAAAACAGTTGTTAAGAATTGTTTCGACTGGAAAAAGTGTATAAAATGGATATTTTATCTGTAGTGGCACCATTTCTGTCTGGGCTACCTTTCATTTTACCTCTCAGAATACATAAATTGGAAAGCAAATGTCCTCACTAGTAGCACAGACCTGTAACTTTTCAATTGGGAACTTCTATCGCAGAATACTTCTATGTATTACATTTTCACAAAAATGTAAAGTTTCTCATAAGTGAATATAATTGAAAAAAGTTTTCCTTAAGAGATAAGTATATTGGTATGCCTTTTAAGACAGTTTATAGCTGTAATGTAAAACAATATCAAAATGAAATTTTCTAACCTTGTCAAATAAAAGCATTACATTATGGCATTATCCTGTCTATTGGGGAAAAAAGCCCCACCATCTCAACCTCCCAATCTTTGACTTAATTAAAAAACAGAGTGGACAAGCTTCAAACATTACATGTATTTAAATTTACTGCAAGTAATAGATCATGACTGTTTTTTCAAAGTTGAAAATCAGTCTAATGGTATTTGCTGCTGCTCAATCTCAGTCTTTATTTGGAAATTCCATTTTTTGACTATAAGTCAAGGCTGTGTTGGACTGTTGAGCCCATTTACTTTTCATCCATGGAAGAGCATCTGAATTGCTGAGGACTGTAAGTATCGGAGAGAGAAGTTGAAAGTAAAATCAACGGAAGGTAGAACACAGTATTGGTAGGAGTACTAGTTTTTGAGACTAAACACTGGACTGTGAATAAAGAGGAGAGGAAATAGGAAAAGTCTGAGGTGGTTGTTTAGAAATGGTAGAGGATGAAAGGTGAGAAAGTGAGCAGAGATAAGGGATCAATTTAACACTTAAAGAACCAACCAACCAACCAAACATCCTAACATTTAAGTGGTTCCCAGAGCACAGGGCAGAGAAAAAACATCATGTCATTAATAACAGTAATAAATTCTTGAAAAAAATGGAGAAGACTGAGGGAAGAGAAAACACCGGTCATGAATGTAACTGAATTCTGTCTTGTAAGTAGTTGCTTTCAGAATGAGTTTTTTAGTAACTGTTCATTATTTGAACTTTAACAATTTATTTCTACAACTAAAAAGGCAAAAATAAAACATTTTATAAAGAACTGAAATATAAAAACACAAGTGTTTCAGGAGGCTATGGAATGTTTATGTGTGTTGGTTTATCACCACTGACAATAGAGATGTTGATGCTTGGAGATTAGATTAGGCCATTATCTGGTGAAGGATCATAGATAAGACAAAATCCCACTGTGGGTATTTTGAACTGAACCAAAATACGTGCCTTGATTTGTGTATTTTATTAGTAACCTGGAAAAATCATACTGCAAACAAACTCTTCCTTCTCTAACTACTGCCTTTTCGTTTAACTGCCTTGTTAAGCCTTTTTTTCCTCTCAGCTGCTTAGCAAAGCACGTATTTCTTCTCTATAGAAGCAGTTTGGTGTAGCGCAGTTGTCCCTTCTCATTGTCTTTTCTGTGTTTCTGAAGGGCTGCTTAAAGAATTTGTCTGAGATCACACAATATCACAAAATATCTATTATTTTGTTTCTTGGGGCTGGTAATATTCTTAAGATGTACAGAAACACAGAACAACAGAGAAGTCATGTATATTTTTGTTAGGCACACAGATGGCCTAGTGACTAAATTTTGCCTGATGGTGTCCAAAGAATAAGTTACATTAAAATTATCTTGATCTGCAAATTGCCTTTAGGAGGAAGCACCATTGTAAAGTATACATTATGCAGATTTATCTATAGAACAAGAGCAACAAGTTTATAATATGCACTGGACTCCATTTTTTTTCCTTTTTCATGGAAAAAGAATCTCCAAGACAACTGCAATGCATCTGTGATCTAACCTGGTATAACTAAAATGGCCAGTTCGATATTCTGCTTAATTTTTTATCTGGCCTTTCTGCCTGCTGAAACTCTGGGCAGAGTCTGTAGTTGCAGATTTCATTGCAAGTAGCAGAGTGAAAAGCATAGCTTTTGTTCAGAAATGGAATTTTAGCCTTGATGCTGCTGTAAGAAAACTTTTTTTTTTGCAAGTTATTGCTAATGAGAGTCATGACTTTTGATAGTTCATCTTAGTTTGGTAATTGCAATTCCACAGGCTATTGATTTCTAAGCATTCAATAAAGCAATTTTTAGAGAAAGAATTGTGTGAAGGTTTTTTTCATTCATATATGGAATTTTTTTTTTGGTTTTGCAAGTTATAAATAGCAAAGCAATGATTATTTCACTGAAGAACTGGATATGTTTCATTTCTTGACTATGTAGTCTGGATATGTACCCAGTAATATATAGACTAAATTACATCGAGGAGGTTTTGAATAAGTTTGGATGATCAATCCTGCATAAGTGAAAACTGGGGGGAAAAATTGTTAAATATAGCAGGATTTGATATTCCAGTAACAATGAAATGCTATGACATTTTCTGATTAAAAAGCCTTCAGTGTATTGCAGGTTAAATATGTTCCAATCGAGTATTTAAAATACCTAAGTACTCTGTAAAGAACTTGGGTGTATGAATCTGTTGTTTTCTGCCCTTCTATGAATATAGGACACATTTCTAAATCTAAACCTCTGGTTTTTTCAGAGAAATGTGGTACTCTTTCAAGTCATATTTTAAAGCACTTTTAAAAAAAAATTTATTCAGGATATTGTTTATCTACTCATGTTTGCTATTGCTGTTTTCAAATGTTTGCAGCTTAAGAATGACAGTTTTGCTAATTACTTAGCAAGAAAGATACAGGCACGTAAATCTATATGTGAGGTCCCTAATTTTCCTGGCATTTTCTCTTTAACAGGGTTACTGTAAGATAAAAGATTTCATTTCTCTATTCTTGTTCAAATCAATGTACTTTTTCTAGTAAAAGAGGAGCACTGTGAAGTCAGATGTAGGTTCTTCGAGATAAGTTTTTATTTATATTTACACTATTTTAAGATCTGTAAAGGCTCAAAGACTGGATTTTCTCAACCCCTTTGAGTTCTTTAAGCATCTCTTTTTTGAGGGCAGAATGTTGTTCTTAACACTGAAAATTAGTCCATACAAACTTGCTAAGGTGCATTTTTTCCTTTCTTTGATTATGTGATATATATGCACTCTCGTTTGCCTTTTCATAAGGAAACATTTGAAATTACTGATTATTTGCAATGTTGATAATTTTTGTGGACCTTTTAATTTTCCCATGCTGTAGTATCACCTTTCAGTATCACTGTTGTAATCTTGTAATCTTGAGCAATAGGACAAGGGGGCACGGGCTCAAGCTCTGTCAGGGGAAATTTAGGTTGGATATCAGAAAACAATTCTTTACAGAGAGAGTAATCAGGCATTGGAATGGGCTGCCCAGAGAGGTGGTGGATTCACCATCCCTGGAGATTTTTAAACTGAGATTGGACATGTCACTGAGTGCCATGGTCTGGTAAATGGACTGGAGTTGGACCAAGGGTTGGTATTGATGATCTCGGAGGTCTTTTCCAACCCAATTGATTCTATGATTCTATGAAAGGTTTTGTTTCTGTATTTCTATACTATTAAGGAAATAATTTAAAGTGTTCTAGTCTGAACAAACCATAATGTTTGAAATTTCCACACAATGTTCAGGTTTTGCAGTTGACAACTGAAAAATATTATGCAAAAATATCCGTTTGGAGTCTGTCAGGTCCACTGATTACAGGATTTTGAGGTACACAAATGCTAAAAAGGGTTTTGAAAGACTCAGGGAGTTTGCAGTCAGATTTGTGTTGGAGTTGCTGCTGAATGCAATCAACAAGCATCTCATTGCCTATGTGGTCCAGTTTGCCTGCACCTAAACAAAAACTACATATGCGAAGAGAAAATGTGATTTTCATATTGCTAATTGGCCCGAAGTACCTCTACATGCCTTTCACAAACTGTTAGAAAGAATGGTATTTGCTTAAACTAATTCCTACTTGAACAAGCTGCTATCTGAATTTAAAGCATTCATTATGCAGGCAAGCTATGCAATGAAACAGAGGTAGCTCCTGAATAGGAAAAACAGCAGACTTTTTATCTAGGCTTTCTGAGAAAATAAATAAAAGATTAACTTATTGTCTTTCATTAAGATTATTACTTGCTAATTTTCAGGATAATAATTTAAAATATGCTGGGCCTTTGGGGGATTGCTTTTGGGCAGTCATTTAGTGACTTGCTTAGCAACATATACTGAGTTAGACAATAGAAGGTGTTGTTTATAAATGGCAACCAGGAAACAGGGCTAAATTCGTGGCAATCACTGTCAAGCAACTGAAGAGCAAAATAATCTAAGCTCATTGCAGCCCAATCTTACTTCATAAGACTAACATAAATTCAGTCATGGTCCTTCTCTTTTTCTGACCTGGAAAAAATAGCATTTTGAATAGCCAAAACCAGTCAGGACTAGCATCCTATCTGTTCAAATGTAAACTGACTTAGACCTACCTTCTGGATTAACAAGCAATATGCACTCATTAAGATCTGCTCATTCCTGTTATTTCCCTTTCTCAGCATTGCTGGTTTTGTGACTTCTAAAAAACCCAGGGGAGAGGAAGAAATGTCTCTGTTTAACCCTACCAACCTCATTTATTAGGCATAGATTTATTTCTTGTAATTTACTTGTCATTCTAATTCTCCAGCAATAAAACTGAAGAAGTCTGTGTAGGGCTACAATCAAAGTGAAGTGAAAAAAAAAAAGGAAATTAAAAAGGTGAAATATCTACCCACTACCCATTCTAATGAACTTAGCTCTATCATTACAGTTTTGTGGGAAAACATTTGTTGAAAATGAACTTGGATTTCTGATCAACATGTTTGGCAGTCCAGATTACATAGGAACACATAAGATGTATATTTCACTCACAGAATGAATATGTTTCTTCTATCCATTAGGAGGAGATACCTGGCACAAAGTACTTGACAGTATAACGAGATTAACTATAATGGAATTCAGGAAATGTTTCTTTCTAAATCACCACTTCATAACTGTTTCTGTTGAGGGATCATGTTTAATAACAGTTTGCCAGTTCAATTTCCTATAGACAGGCTCACACATATTGTAACATTTCCAGCATAAAAGAGCAATATCAATTAATTTAAACCACTTGATGACTTTTCTGGATGCAACTTAATGTTAAGAAATGAATTTACTTCTTTTAAATGAACTTTATATAAAGTTAAGTTACTTAGTTTTAAATGATAATTCATTCTCTTAATTTAGTGCCTGTATATGGCATGTAATAGATGGTGGGACGAAATACAAAAGTAACTGTGTTGGTTCGCTGTGAAATTATCTGCATACCGTCTTCAATTATGCAGCCTACTTGAAAGAAATGCTCTGAAGCCTCGTGATTACTGTGACAGAAAGATGGACCAGCTTTTCCTCCTTAAACCTGTTAAGCGTCATACAGTGACTGTAGGACACTAATGTTGAACAGGTTTGGACAAAAAATAATTCAAAAGTAAAAAACAAACATATCTCAAAGGTTGTTTGTTTTTTGGTTTGGTTTTTTTGTTTTCTTGTCTGTTTTTTTTTTCTTTGTTTGTTTGTTTGGCTTGGGTTTTTTTATAATGGCATTTAATTTTAATGGGTGATTTTTAAAAATTATCATCTTTATGAACTTTCCAGTTTCTTCACAGCGCCAGGAGCGTAGACTGCATTTTCTTATAGGTCTTTCAATATCATTCTTTGAATGTAGTGCTTACTGAATTCAAACTTTATGTAGTGAAACTGTTGTATTATTACTGTAAATATTCAAGACTTCTTAAGTACTCCTTAATATTTATCTTTTAACAGAATATATATGAGGTTGGTCTGAATTAATTTATAATATTATTTCATATGCTGGACTAAAATATGTCTTCTCTTGCTCTTCTATTGATTATGTAAACTGTTTTGTATATAGCTGAAGAAAAAAAATAATCAGCTCCATCTGTGAAATCCTTCATTCTCAGCACTACATATTATATGTAATATTATGACTTTCATTTGAAACCAACTCATCATTTATTTTTAAAAGAAGAGGGTATCAGTTGTGTTGTGAATAATTTGGAAGCTCTAGCATTAGTTTCCTCAAGGGCCAGTGCTTCCTGACACTTTTTCTTATTTTCCACTGCAACACTTTGAGCTAGGAACGAATGGCTAAATAATGAAAAAAAATATTCTCCTATTTCTAATTTTTTAAAAAATATAGACATCATTAACATAGCAGGATAAATTTACTTCGTATTAATGAGCCTTTTGGTTAAAAAAAAGGTATGTAATTTGTTTTTTTCTAAATAACCACAATTAATTACAAATTAAGTAAATTGGAATTTTATTTTTCTTTCCCATGTGTTGTAAGATGCATGTGAATTTGAGGAAATGAACTAGACTAGGCATTCTTAAAATCAGTGGAAAGATAGGATTGCTTATTCCATTTCTCTCCCAATGCAGTAAGATTTTCCTATCTTGTACTTCCAGCAGTGAGAACAGGGAAAGGACTAATTGATTACTTATATTAGATCCTAGAAGCCTGTGAGGAAGCCTAGACAATTGGTCACATCTTATCAACATGGAGTTTCTCTTGTGGTTTATATAGGGTGTCAGGAGCCAGCCACCCCTTGCCACCCCATTGTGACATGGATTCGTGTAGCTCTGAGGAATTCTACCAGGCTGTTCACCATGCGGAGCAAACCTTCAGAAAGATGGAGAGCTACCTGAAGCAACAGCAGCTCTGTGATGTTATCCTGATTGCTGGGGATCGCAAGATACCCGCACATAGGTAGGAAATAAGCATAAATATTTAAATTACAAAAGTAAATGTTTGGGGTATGTGTTTTCTGTAGTCCCTTGTGCCTGCTTCCCTCTTGCTTTAAACACAAGGGTCTGCAAAAGGTGTATTTGAAGGTTGAGGTTTTGAAGGTGAGGGGGTTTTGTACATATTTCAAAAGTTCAAGTAGCACTCAACTAGCAGACTGATTGTGAGTATGACAAACAATTCTCCCTGCTGTGATGCTGTTCATACGTGATGGGAATGGAAATTCCTGATATGAGAAGCTGTATAGCTACACTGAACACAGCGTATTTTCTAGTTTAAGGTCCTGATGCTCTTGACAAGTCTCTTGTAGTCTCTCAGACGCTTATAGTAGAATGCTGAATGCTTTCTTCCCATGACCTGTACTTTTCAATGAGTTGAAAAATATTGTATTTACTTTTGTAGTTATTGATGTCAAAATTGTAATTACATTATAATTTATAAAATTCTGTAAGATTATGTGATATTAAAGTAGCCAGTATATATGAAGCTGTGCTTGGTTTTGGATAACAACTAGAGCTTAAAATGCTTATTATTCATTTAGGTTTTGGTCTTAGCAATAGGCTTGGATTTAATGAATGCAAATAAAAATAAAATCCTAGAGTTTAGATTAAAGTACAAAGAATAATTCAGAATTTTCAAGTGAGCAAGTATTTTTGCTTATGAACTCTGCATAAGGCTGCAAACCAAGGGTGATCTATTCCCTGCCTGTGTCCTGATTTCTCCACTGAGATACTATATTCAGAGCAGGACTATGGTTCCCCAGCAGAAAATCAGGAAAACAGCCAATGGATTTCTGAACTCATAAATAACTTTCTGGTGTAGAGGAATACTATAAGGTCCTCTTGGCAATTTGGACCTTACAAAGTTACTTGTGTCCTAAGAGAACACAGACACAGAAACTATTCCTGTTTAACAAAACAGGTTAGATATTCTATAGTCCCATAACAATAAGTAAAAAAAAAAAAGTTGCAATATGCAAGACTGCAAAGCTATTGTCCAAATGCTGAAAAGTAAAACCAGATAGAAACTTTCATTACAATATGAAAATCACCCTCAAAATTTTAATAAATGGAAACAACTCCACTTAACAAGCAATAACAGATTAATCTAGGTAGTTTGAAGCACACAAGAAATAGACTCCATTTGTTTTTAGATTAATAACTGTAATAGTTGTAGAAATGTTTCTCTTTTTTCAGCAGTTTTCATTTTTAAGACTTTGTTTCTCCTTTGCTAAGAGCTGCCATTTTTCCTGTTCCTCCTTTTCCTGTTCCTCCCTTGCCTTCATATATTCAGGTTTCTAGTAAGTCCTCAGTAATTTCTACCCATAGACTGAAAACCGATACAGCTTCTGTGTTCCAGGCTTTTTGCCACTGCTAAATGCATCTAGCACTTTCCGCACCCCTGGTAGTTGTGTTCTGATCCTATTTTTATCTAAATTGCCAAGATCTTTCCTTTATGGGAATATCAAGTACGGAAGTAATAACATTAAACTTCAGTCCTTCTATCCATCTGCATTTATATTGTTTCAGAGCTACAAGATTTGCCTTAAGGTGCCTCTCATCATAAAGAAGACTGTAGGGATAATAACATAAGGCTGTCTAATTTGTGTCCAGCTTTACATTCCTGTATATTACTGAACTGATTATTTTCTTTGTTTTTCAGAAATAATAAGAATTTTGTCATTCCTTCTTAGCGGTTACTTGACCAACTTTTTGCTTTTCACATTTTTCAACTCATATAAGGTGAAAAAATAAAACAAAAACCATGACTCAATCGACATTCTTAAACTGACAGAAAAATATTTACTAGATATATAGAGATACTCTGCAATTGGTATCATTTGCCCTGTCTAATATGGATGGCACAAAATACAGATTTTTTACCAGTATACCTTTTGCATATTTTGAATGTTTTGGTAAACTACATAGTCTGTAGAGTAGGACACAGAGGGAAATGTAAGTTGTTTGGGTTTTTTTAGTTAGTTTAGTTTAGTTCAGTTTCCCCACTATTTTTAATACAGCTGTTCATATTTCTATGTCTACCTTTCAGTAGTAAATTTAATTTGTCATTTCAATTCTACAGTATAAGTAAATCCTTCTTGAGCTGGAAAAATACCCTGATAAGAAGACTGACTATGAAATAGTATCTAGAGTCTTATTTAGATTTTCTAATAAAACTTCAGACACCTTTACATTTGATTTTCTACCTCTCTGTGGTCAGAAGCCAAAAGTCCAAATCTCAAAGAATTGGAAAAATCCACTATTGAATTTTGTAGAATTGCAAAGACAAGATAAAATGAAGAGTGTTCTGAATTTTCTTTTTTTTTTTTTTTTACTAGTGTTTATGTAGCTTTAGACAGATGTGGCTGGACAAACACAGAGAGCTGCATATTTTTACTGTGCCCATTAAAATCCTAGAAATTATGGATTCAACTCTTCCTGCTCAAAGCAGGATCAACTACAGAGTTAGATTAGACCATTGAGGTCATACCCAGATAGTTTTTATTACCATCACTTGTGGAGGTTCTTCTCTTATTAGCTTGTTCCAGCTTTTTGTTATCTTCACTGTTTTAATGATCCAGCACATAGCTTATAGGCACCATTTGCTCCATGATCTTGGTGAGGCAAACCAATCTATAGCTGCCTACATCTTTCTTCTTGAGGATGGACATGGAAATTGACTTTTCCAGTCAATTCCAACCCTGCAATTATCATGATCCATTAAAGATATGAGACAGTGGCCTTTCAATGGCATTGTAGATCTTCCTCTAGCATTGTACCTTGAACTTACCCTCTCTGCTCCCAAGGACTTGCCTATGTCCAATTCACTCAGCTGCAGCCTAAGTACATATTCCTTGACTGTGAATGATACTCTCCACAGAACCTGCCACTGGGAGGTTTGACTGTTTTTATCTTCCATGTGGTCCTTTTTTGCACTTGACTTTCATCAGGAGTCACTTCTGAAGTCCAGGCTTGTAATTTGCTTTTTGTTTTACTAACTTCTCTCAGGATCCACTGTCTTAAATTTCATTGTGTCATGGTTACTTCAGTCAAGTTTGCCAACATATTTCACAGGTCCCCTTTCCCCCCCCACCCAAAGATCTGTGCGGAGCAAAGCCAGTAAAGTGCCTCCTTTAATTACAGTTTTTTTCCAATTTAGGCTAGATAATATATACTTTGCATTCCTAAGAACATACAGAAAACCTGCTTGCAAAGGACAATGCATAATCAGTATTTGTGGAGATTTTAAGTGAGGTACTTCATGACAGTTAGGAGTTCGGTAGAACATAATCTGTATAAATTTATAAAATCATACCCTAGATAAAATGAATCATCATTTTAAAATCTGATTAAAACATATTACAAGCCATAGCTTATACTGAATATGTAACAAATTAAGAAGTACAAAATACTCAAAATTATTGCCAAAAATAATGTTTCTCACTATTTTTCCTCTACTTTTTAACAGAATAAATTGAGAAAATGCAATAGATTTAATATACTATCATATAGCACAATAAGAATCGCTTCAGAAAACAGATCCAAACTTTCTACATCTTTCAATAGCAAGTATTAAAGTGATATTTTTCTTCATTTTTCTCTGTTTAAAACAAGTCAAAACAAAATAATGGTGTGAAAACCAACCACAGCAAAATGTTTTATGTAGTCTTAAAGCATCTATTTTAAAGTAAAAATCCAGTACATTGCATAAAATGAAGTAAAGGGCACCAAAAAAACTTATATTGCTTTCGGTTCTTGTGCATTTCTTCAGACTCCACAACAGTTCCTAATATCTGTGTCATTTCTGGTTTCATTCCTGGTACTACTTGCTGGTTTTGCTCCTTCTCCAGTCTTGATTATGCTATTTGACTACTTGAGGAGAAGCTATTGCTGTGCCGTAAGATTTCTAAAACCTGATACTTTTATAGGAAGAATTTCAGGTGAGATCTCATCAGAGCCTGAATGCTCCCAAATTAATTTTTGTTGTTAGTGTTGAGGGTTTTCTGGTTTTTTGGTTTGGTTTGGTTGTTTTATTGTTGGAGTTTTTTTGTGGTTTTTTTACATTTCTATTTCCCACAAAAGAAATACAAGAAAGTCAAATTATATATTATAGCTCCTTTTCATTGTTTGGGAGTCTCAAAAAGCTAGAAAAAAGAATTATTCATTAGAGATTGATGTAATTCACCACTACCCATGTACATGGGCAGCTCTCTTTCTCTTTACCTCGAGGAGTACACTTGGTGGGTGTCCCCACTCAAGAGAAGAATCTCCACTCATTTATCTCAAGAAGGGCTGTATCAGAAGAACCTGACTGTTAGAAAGTCAATAGGACTTTATAAAATGATTTATTGACAGTCCCCTGACTCCAGTGGTTTCCTCACCATCAGGATGTTAAAGGGGTTGAAGCCAGACTGGTTTCAACATTGCCTGGCCTGGGGATCTGGGGATCTATCTGCCTCAGCCCACCACTGATACATTTGCAAATAGGGCATTGTCTTGGTCGAATTCCAGGAAGGGTTGTCCTGCTACAATGACAGATCTGAGTTCTTTTTTTTAATGTTTTCTCTTAACATCAAAGAAACACACACATTTTTGTTCTTTCCAGTCCTCAAGATAAGGGTCAAGGGCAACACTTATTGTGGCAAAAAAGGTAGAACAGAACCATTAGAAAAGTACCACTTACATATAAAACAAAGAAATATTTTACTAAGACTACTCAAATCTTTCTACAACTGTTTGGATGAAAAGTGAAGGACTTTGAACACAAAATATAAATTTTTCATCACAAATACAAAAAAAAATTCAACTAGAGCTTCTTTTTTTTTATTATCACCTTGAAAAATTTAATAAAACTTTTTTAAAAACCTGCATTTAGTTTTGTCTTTTTCAGTTCTCTAAGGAGTGATACCAACTTTTTCAATTTTGAGTGCTATTATAGAGAGATGAAATAATCAATAAAATGAGAAAAATTAATGGAGAAAATTAGGCTGAAAGGTCTGATGGAAGGATAAAGAAGAAAGCAGAGAATTAAGGACAGTTTAGAGGCAGGGAGTGAAAGAAGAAAAATGCACATTATATAGTTCTAAGACTTGACTTGTTTTCTGACATTAGCAACAGAAGCATATGGAAAACACACAATAAAAGCAGTATAGCAGCCTTATGTTCATTCCCAGATATCTGTAATTAAGATCTGAGGAACTTCCAACATCAAACATTGCATCTTAATTGTGTTGTTTAGTGCAACCTACTGTCCATGAGTTTAAAAACAATTTATTCAAGTAATATGGTTGGAACACAGCAACAACCAAATGACCACCAAAATTCCTGCATCAGAGGGAAAGTAGCAAGGCAATTTAGATAAACTTTTAATATTAACCTTGACTGCTAATCTTGTGCTAGTTTGCATCAATGGCAAGTTGCGAGTCAGCAGTGCCCTGGCAGCCAGGAGTGCCAACTGTGTCCCAGCGAGCATCAGGTAAAGCATCACCAGCTGGTTGAGGAAGGGGATTGTCTCTCTCTGCTCTGTGTTGGTGAGGCCTCAGCTCCATTACTGTGTGAAGTTTTGGGAGCCACAGTTTAGGGACATCACACTGGTAGAGTGTGTTCAGAGGAGAGTGACTTAAAAGGAGCAGCTGAGGTTACTTGGTTTGTTCAATCTAGAGAAAAGAAGGCTGAGGGATGACCTCATCACAGTCTACAACTTTCTTAGGGGGAGCAGCAGAGAGCAGGGAGATGCTGATCCCCTCTCTCTGGTGACCAATGACAGGACATGAGAAAATGGAATTAAGCTGAGTCAGAGGAAGTTCAGATTGGACATTACAAAAAGGTTCTTCACCAGGAAGATGGTGACTCACTCCAACAGGCTTCCCAGGGAAGAGGGAAGATTTCAGTGAGGATCTGAGTCATATGCTTAGTCATATGGTTTATTTTTGTTAGTTTTAGGTGTCCTTCAAAGAGCCTTGTGCATCCTTTCCAACTTGACATGTTTTATTGTATTATTTAACCAGAGTACCAATGCTATTACTTGGTGGAGTGGAAGTAGGTGCAGTAACTGAAATGGACTTTGAAGGGTGAAAGAAGCAAGGATGACATATCTGAAGAAGAAAGTAAAAAGAAATGCTCAGCTGCCTAATCTCTCCTGAGGTGCATTGAGTACCCTGTTTGGCTTCCATCATGTGGCCCAGAAGTGTGCAAGGTTTTTATAGGTTAGCTCCAGGCCTATGTTGATGAATTAGATACTCTAAAATGTCTGAAACTGGCTCTGACATCAACATTTAGGGGATTGATTCTCCTTTTGAATTGATTTGTTAAAAATAATAAAAATGAAGGCAAGGCTAAATAATACAGAATATGAAAACATAACAAATTCAGGTAGATGACAGCATGACAGAGAAGGCCACAGAAGTACTTGGGTCAGGAAGATATGCTACCCCACCATCAAAAAACAGATTGAAAATCACACACATGGATTTGTCTTATCCAAGCTCTAGGGAGGAATGGGTTATGAAGATAAAATAATAATGATGTTCTATTATATCATTTTGTACAAAAAAAAAGTTCTAGAATAATAGAAAAGGATGACAAATGGACTCTAAAAAATCTAGATACTTAAGCAGTCACTTATTCTAATGACTTCACAGATCAATCTCTATATTTTCATCAAACCTAATGTCTTTGTTTCTGAGGTTTCTACTGGATGTTCAAAGGGGATAAAACTGAACTTTTCCTTCTCCTACAAACTTTATCCGCCTTTTACCTGTGGAATTACAGTGAATAAGTGAAATCCTTAAGCCCACAAATAGAGTATCACAGTTGATTATGTCGTCTTTCTACAATCAAATATGTATGCTATGACTGAATATGTGATTTTTCTTCTGGAGAAAAACACTGAGCTCTGCTTTCTATTTGCATCATAATGGATCCTAATGAGCTCTTATCTTCATCACTATGACATTTTGCCTACCAATTCCCAAATATTGAAAAGTTACAGCCTAGAGTTCCAAAAACTGGCTGCAGTAGAAGGTATCTTCAAAACTGAAACAAGAACACAAACACACTGTCAAATTGTTTTGGTCAATGGACTTTGTTGTCAAATCTGATAAATGTGATAGTGCATTGCTTACAATTTCTGAACAAAACTAAAGCTCTGGTAGACATTGTCTGTTTGTTGGAAATTATGTTTGATTTGTGTAACATTCCTAAAAACATGGTGACAACATAAGATAACATAATGAGATGTAACTTTGTATTTCACTTTGTATAGTAGAATAGATGGAGGCACTTGCTGGATTTACACTTAACTTCCTGAGAATCAAAGAAAGAAGGTAATGTAATCTTAAAAGGCATGGTTCTCAAGGTAAAGAGGGAACATCACTTAGTGTAGATTGCTGATGTCACTTATAGCTATGTGTTGTATAAAAAATTGAAATGGAAGAAAGCTATGTTTGAGTGAAGACAAAAAGTAAAATTTCTTGTTTCAGTCCTAATTCTCTTGAAAATTCAATCTACCTCTCTAGTTGGCTTCTTTGGGGATATTATTTATTATTATTATTATTATTATTATTATTATTATTATTATTATTATTATTATTATTATTATTATTATTATTATTATTATTGCCATCATTACCATCATTGTTATCATTATTATTTAGTTGTTCTTTAAAAATTGCCTTTTCAAATAGGCTAGTTTATAAAAGTACTGAGATGGTCGGGGGGAAAATGGTTTATTACATAGTTCTGTTCCATTCTCTCAAAAATGAGGGAAGCACACAGAACATAATGTCAATATCAACAGTTATGATAGGAAGTATGAGAAAATTCTCATTAAGTTAACTGTTACATACTCACTGCTTCTTTACCCAATAATACGCACTAAGATAATGGTTCTGAGTGTATGCTAACCCCCAAATGTAATATAAGATTGTGTCCTGTTTGTTAACTGAATAGAAGCAGCTTTTATTTACAAAGATTGTGGAAAAAAATAGCAATATTTAGAATTTTGCAACATGAAATTTTCATTTTCATTTCCTTTTTGACAGATACAACTGTGATAATTACATATATATATCTATAGACTCACATATATACATTCATAAATACCATTTGTGTTAAAATATGCAGTTTTAAGCTCTGAATTCTGATAGAAATAGAATTTAATTTTCAATGAATGGTGGAATAATTCACATAAAGCATATTTTTGCAAAGTCAGTTGGGTGCATATTTCTGTTGAGGTTTAGTTGCTTTTGAGTACCATTCAGGTGACTAGCACCTACTTTCTTTTTTTCCTGATATTATTTCAAGGGCATGTATGAATACACCTTAGTATAGCTTCTGCAAGCCTTGAAATTTATGAAATCGTGGAGCCTTATCTATACATATAGTAAATGTTTGCCGGCTGCAAGAGCTGTCAGTAGAGCTTTACTCTTAGTAAAGACATAGTGCCAGCTGGTGTCCTGTGCAGAGCAACACATTTGATTTTAAACAATGAATCATAGAATCAAGTTATATTGGTTACTATAAAACAAACTAGAAATATATCTGGCTGAATTTAGTCATAAAGGTAGAAAAGACTCTTAGTTTGGAGAAAAGCTTTCTGGGTCCGCAAATTCATTTTAAGCCAGGAGTTACCTGCTATGAGTCTCAAGGATGAAAGAGTTTATTATGTATTCTCTCTGCCAGATCAGCAGTTGAGAAAGGTGACATCCTGAGATGCCTGACCTTTCTTGATGAATAGGTCAACATGCCTTTAAACCAAGATTTAGGGCTGTTTCAAGTCTTCTGATCTACAAAAAGCAGCAGATCATTACAAATTCATCGATCTCTTTGATTTCCCACTTTTAATCTTCTATCTCAACAGTGGAACACAATTAAGATTTACAAAAGGTGTCACCTTTCAGAATTAAGTGTAATTAGCGAGTTCTTTTCACTTCAGTTCAACTTTTGGAGCAGTGTCTTGAAATCAGTTAACACTGGTCATATTTATATTGGTGAAATAGATGATTAATTATTTCTGTTAACTATTGATTAACATAAGGCACTTAAAAAACCCCAATCCTTGTACTCTGTTCAATAGCTTGTCTTGCTTGTTTAGGTGAGCTGCTACATCACAGAACCTTTCTGCCCACTTAAGCTCTTTTCTTTAATAGGTAGTATAAACCAGTAGGGATAAAATTCTAAGTAAAATGGGTAATGCTGAGGACCTGACATCTGTATTTTTTTTTCCCTTTGGACTGGATCTTGTCTGATCCTGTAGACTGAATACTCCTTTGCAGCTGAAATCCATTAGGTAACTTCTTTGATTTACCTCACACAAACTGTGGAAAATCACACATTTTCATAGAAGTTTGTGAAAGAGATGTAATCCTTCTCTTATTTATTTTTTGTCCTCCCTCTATTGTTTGGGTGTTTGGTTTTATTTAGACAATAAGATTATATAATAAATAATCTGTGAACATAAATTATTAATTTAGAAGTACAAGATACTACTGATTTCCACTGATCACTAACTGGTGCATTAAAATTTCTGTTTCATTTGTCCATTGCTTTTGATGCAGCAAATCATTTTGACTTTACTTCTACCAAACGACCAAGTTAAAGACTCCTAGTTGAATTTAAATGATGGTTAGTAAATCTGAAGCAACAGCTAATGCAAAATGGTCTCAAATGGAAATCTCAGTCACACACCTAAATTATATCTTTGCTGGCTGTGAGAGATTTTAGCTCATAGAACATCATTAATTTTTTTTTTCTTTTTGTGGTTTTTATCTATTATTTGTTTGTTTTATTAAAGCATCTTTTAACAGTAAATAAAGTCACTTATTTATAAATGGTCAGAAAAAAATATTTGAAGAAGGGTTATAAAGATAATATAAATATATAATTAAAATAAAAAGGAAATAACATGAACAAGCACAGCAGGAAATGTTCCTCAGTGATGAAAAAACAGTCAATGAGGAGTTTCTGGTGATAGCACCAAAGTATATTTCTCATTTGATCTTTTTGTAGTCATCTATTGCTTTTTAGCAATTACATAAATATAAATGTGAACTTTTATGAATCGGGATGTTTACTTCTAAAGTTCATAATTGCTAGAGTTGAGCATAACACAAAAAGTGATAAAACTACTACACCTGATGAATCATTTTCCATTATTAGGATCAAAGGTCATATATATGTCTTCAAGATGCCATACTTGCAGATGTGATATAGTAGCTTAAAGCACTGTAAAATTATGACGCCAATTCAACTTTCATATTTTAGTTTGTATTTGGAATGAGGTAAGAGAGCAAAGGCAATCAATTACCAGGCTGGCTGGTAAACATTAACTTGCTTATATTTACTATTTTTAAAACAATTATTTATTTCTCTTAAACAAAATAGTTAACAATATACTAAAGGCTAAATACTTTTTCCTGGTTTCCAAGTTCTCCACTCATGATTCTTGTGTCTTTTATTAATGTGTTTTTATATTGTGTTTTCAAATTAATCCAGCAATGTGACCATCTTTTATGGAAGCATGTGGTACACTATTTATAGCTATACCACATCTATCTCAAGATCGTCTTGGAATATTTACTAACAAGATCAGAATTTCACGGTAGATGATATTTAGAAGAATGCCTTAGCTTAAAGCCCCAGTAATTATAATCATACCTGATACTTGCTGTGGTTTTCATTAATCTAAATCAGATCCCTAAAGAGCAAGCCATGCACATTTTGTAGGTATTTGGAAATGATTTTCCTTGGAAAAGTTTCTTCACAAAAACATGTTATCACACAGTGATTCTATTATTTTTTTTTAGTGAATAGCATGTTAAACTAACAGTTTTACTGAAGATTGATAGATTGTCTAAAGTCACAGGCTGCTATTCAAGTTTATAAAAATAAGCCTCAAGAACAATGACGAGTACCTCTGGAATATGCAATGTGTTTCAATAATAAGTAGTCTTTCATACTGAGAGGTTATTCTGTTTACAGCTGGGACATCTGCATGATTGTAAGATTGTCGGAAAGACTGAACGTTAACTTCCATGTCTGTTTTATAGTCATATGCTAAAGTGTCGGTTCATATCACAGCAGGCAAATTGAAATTAAATGTCATGCTTTATTTAGCTGCCTATATCCATTAACAATATATTGCTCTTGGTAATTTTTAACTATTATGAAAATATATTTTTAAAAGTTTACATATATATGAAATTTCTAATACATATATCAATGCAAATTACACCTATTTCTATCTTTTTTGCAGACTTGTCCTCAGTTCTGTCTCTGACTATTTTGCTGCCATGTTTACAAGTGATGTTTGTGAAGCCAAGCAAGAAGAGATAAAAATGGAAGGCATAGACCCCAATGCACTGTGGGATCTTGTTCAGTTTGCATATACAGGTATTGTACTGGATACATTATCTTAATCATCCAAAATGCTTATTTACCATTTCTAGGGCTGAATTCAGATTATCTCTTATCACCAAGCATAAATATGTCAGACTTGGCAAATCCAGTAGGACAGTCAAGAAAATGATATATTTTTCCGTGGTTTTCAAATACTTAAAAAAGTGCCTCGTGCACATAATTCAGATTACATAAGATCACTGAGGGAACTGCTGCATTTTTTGCAGAATAGCCTCATATTGCAGTCTGAATTAAATTTCAGTTTCAATAATTTCATAAATCTTTAAAAGTTTAAAATAATAAAATGTTTTTAAAGGTTTTATTATGAGCTGGATGTTTTTACTTTCATTTCCTGTTATAAACTGGTACTCCATTGTGTAATGTAAACTTATGAATAGCTGACAACTCAGATTTAATAACTAAAAGCTTTCTTTGGAATAATTTTTACATTTTAATGTGCTGTAGATTTGGGGGGTTTTCTTCTTAAGCAAGTTGTTATGCACAATGTAACTGAAGTGCATTAATAAGAAAGAATAATAATGTTACAAAATAAAGTAATTAGAAGAGAGGAAATGCCAGGAAGAAGCTTTGTCTTCCCTTGACTTGAATCCTATAATTATAAAATAGATGTTGTTTTCTATTTGTTTCTGAAGAGACATCCTTATATTGTTTAAATTAACAGTATTTTATTATGATGTTCTATTGTATATTTGATTTAGCTTCAATTTTAAATGGATACCCCAAACCCAGCAGTTTTAGTCTTCTCTAAATACACATGTAATAATTTAATCACAAGTTGTTGTTTGCTTTGATATATTTAATCAGGAAATGTGCTGGGTTTTTCATGACAGAATAGCTTTACCATCTTAATAGGAAACAGAAACTGCAAATAAATATAATGTAAGTTAAAATTGCTCTTTTTGAGAATAGGATTTGAGAAATACATGTTCTAGGAATGTCAGATCACCATTTATGTAGTACTCTACATGTTTAAAGGTTAGTGCTTACTACCTTCAGTTGTGATTTTGCCATTCAAGAATGTACATCATCCAAAGCATTTCAAACTAGGGATCTGTGAAATGAAGAACATATAAGTAGCTTTCATGAAGCATAAGGATACAGTCTGATTCCTTGATATGAGTGTAAAATGAGTGACACAGGAATACTGGGGCAAAATCAAGAATACTTTAGCACAGAATAGCAAAAGGCCTTACTGTTAAATCATTCTGTAAGAGGAAGGTAAAAGAAAGAGGAGGGAAGATGAAAATGATGGACAGTGTTGTTCCCCTGAGAACAAAACTGTGGGAATACTCAAGTACTGCATGGGGGTTTTGCCTCAGTTTTCACTAAAAGATCACATAGAAACATACAGCACAGTTGTTATTGACAACAAAACAGAGCTAGTAAATGTAGATTAAGAAAAGAAAGAGATACCGAAGAAAGGAAAAAAACCCCAAACTTTACCACTTTCAATATGAATGAAGCTATCTCAGAACTTTATGGTTCTCAGTTCTCAGAACTTTGGAGACTGGATGAGGCGAAAAAAAAAAATAGAAAAAGCAAACTCCTGCTTTCTGTGGAAGATTCAGATTTTCAACTGCTTTATGCTCCTTGATTTGTCTATGCCATGTGATGTACACCATTTATTATATGAGGTGAAGAACTTGGAAGTTTCTTTTTGGTGTTAGGTAGATAAGAACCAGCCTTCATGATGAAAAGGGAACTTCAGAGATAGCATACTTCTTGTGTTTTCTAATTTGTCTTCTGTGAATTTGCATCTGTAATATTCTTTCATTGAAATAGTTACACAAGGTCCAAACTATCTTAGAAATGGCAACCTTATGTACTATTGTAATGTCACTTTGAAGAATTAGATACTTAATGTGATAACCAAGGAGTCTAATTTCGGTCACTTGCAGTGGTAATATATGATTACCCTTTTTTCCCTAACTTATTTTGGAGACCAAATAAGACTTTAAAAGTGTCTTCTTAATTTTACACTTGCAAGTTTCACTAATATTTGCAGACAATAGCACAGTGATAAGATTCAGTAAATGTGAGACTTTTTACATACTAAAATAGTACATGTATTGGATGCCATGGACCGTTCTGGGTTTGGTTACTCTGTCTTGCATTTCTTTTCCATCAAGTTCTTTGTCCTATCCTATTCTGATTTATCTTTATTTATTCTTAGCTTTTGTCTTTTTCTCTTGAATTTCATGCTGGATTATTTCTTTCTTTATTCCTTCTCTCTGCATCAGATGTCGTAGCAGACACCTAAATTTCTTAGCTACAATTAGGCTAGTGAATTAAGCAGCACTGGGGAACATTCCAGGCACTGGAGCATAGTTATATGTATTGATCCTGACAATTTTAGCCAAATCCAGCTAGCAATCTCCCTAAAAAATATTGGCTATAGCTTGGATACTCAGGCTCATCATTAGTGCTCATGAGAGCATTCAAAAATGCTGTGGGGAATTTAGCGATAATTCACATGATCAGGGAATTCCTAGAAAAAATGGTCTCAAATATATTCAGTTTATTGAGACTAAATACAGTCTTTGGTTCTCAGTTAATCATTCTGTTTTCCCTTGACCTTGTGAGACCAAACCCTGATTTTTTCACTTCCTGTTCATTTCCATCATGTCTCATTATTTATCCAGCTTTGTAATTTCTTATCTCTTTTCTTACTCTCTGATTCTTTATTTACCACCAGTCTAGTTCATTCCTCTTTTCCTTTGAGTCAGTTCACTTTCCTTGTACTTCATCGATATGGACAAGGGAACACTGAAAAGTTAAGAAAATAGCCACTGTTCTGATACCCAGTAGCATAGCAGCCAACATTTCCTTTTAGCCTCTTGATCTGCAATCTGGAGCATACATTTATCTAGACTTTGACAGACTTAGACAATATCTGGAGAATCTGGCTGCCAAATTCCATTTACTGAATGCACAATATGTGAAAAAGTTTTCAGCAACTCATGTCTGTGACCAGTTTAGCTCTTTATTCTTTTGCCTCAGGAATAGCAAACCATTTTGACAAATAGGCAGTTATTCAGTCTTCTGTTTTCTTTTTTCTGCTGCTTCATTCTTGGCTCAAGGAGATTAAAAAAAGGAGAAAAAAAAGAAAGATGAATTTCACTTATAGTTGCTGCTGTTATAGAGTTTTTTCCCCCTGTGGATAACTGAACATTTCAGAAAAAGTACAGCTGAATATGGGTGTGTTTGCAAAAATGTAAATGTTAAGAGTATTGCAGTGCAAATATGTTTAGATGTGATTTTAAAAAGGAAACCATATTCAAATTTTATTAATTGCAATTCAGTCAGGTTTATATTTTTTAGAATCTAGTGAAATTATTTAATTTTTTACTGTGAATTGTACATATTCAGTAGGAGTTCAAGAATGGTAAAATATGCTTATCTTAGATAAAAATATTCTGAACTAATACCAGACCCTTCAGCAATACAATCAAATACTTTTGCAAAAATATCAGAAGTTCAGAAAAAGGGAGGTTTTGTACCAGAGCCCTGAAAGTATATTGATCTGAAATGAGAGTTGCTAACATCTACTTATGACCATTGTGAGTACTACCCCATTGTGGTGAGTTTACCTTGGCTGGACATCAGGGATTCTATCAAAGCCATTCTATCACTCCCCTCTTCAACTGGGGAGAGAAAACATAATGAAAATCTTGTGGGTTGAGATAAGGATAGGGTATGATCCCTCATCAATTACTGTCACAGGCAAAACAGTCCTGACTTGGAGAAATTAGTTTACTGCAATCAAATCAGAGTGAAATAAGAAGAAGTAAGAAATAAGAACAAATCTTAAAATACCTTTCTCCAGCCCTCCCTTCTTCACAGGCTCAACTTCACTCCCCATTTTCTCTACATCCTCGCCCTCAGCGGCACACTGAGGCCAGAGAATGGGAGCTGTTGTCAGTTCATCACACACTGTCACTCCTTAGTCCTCAGGGAGAGGATTCCCCGCTCTTCTCCTGTGCCAGCATAGGGTTCTTCACACAGGAGAAAGTCCTCCATGAAATTCTGGAATGAGAGTCCTTCCCATGGGCTACAGTTCTTCACAAGCTGCTCCTGCACTGAAGGGTGCAGTCCTTCAGAAGCAGGCTGATCCAGCATAGGTCTTCCTGTGGGGTCACAAGTCCTGCCGACAAACCTGCTCCAGAGCAGGCTCCTGTGTTCATGGGTCCACAGATCCTACCACAAGCCTGCTTCAGCACAGGCTTCCCACTGGGAATGCATCCACCCTCTCCGGTGTGGGGTCCTTCATGGGCTGCAGGTGAATATCTGCTTCCTCCTTAATCTCTGAGGGCTGCAGCCCCCTCCCTATTTTCTAAAACTTTGTCGCACAGACCTAATACACCCAACAAAATAAAGACTACATTTATTTTCAATATATTCCATTTTTTATATCATATGTATTCAATATTAAGAGCAATTTGTCATATAGATATTGATTCTTTTCAAAGTCTTACCAAGTGAAAAACTACTAAATAATATGTCAATGGGAAACAAAGTAGGTAGGTAGGTAGCAACACTGAGAAATTTAATTTAGAAAAAAAACTCCAACCAAAAGCTACCAAAAAAAAGGGTGTGTATTGTCTCTTTGCCAATTATGTAAATTCAGGATATTACTTACTTAGCAAAGGAAAATGAGCATTTTAGCTCTAATCGACTTCAGGAAGAACTTTCCATCTTTGAGAAATCAGCATGCTAAAAAAAGCCAGTAATTTTTTGATGCTATGTATAGGAGCAAGGTCAGATGAATGGTTAAGTAAGACACAATGTTAACTTTTGTTTTGCTTTGGTTCTTTTCTTGCTTGACTTTTTTTCTCACTCTTTTTCTTCTTTTAAAATAGGTGGTATTTTTTGCACCTTCTTTATTTTCTGCTTAAAGAAGGTACTACTTTGTTAAATAAAGGAGACAAAGTACTTAATTACATTATAAAGGACTTTATACAATGGTAAATTGTCTTTCCTGTATGTCCTAACTACATCGATGACAGAGTCATAAACCACTGAAGCTGAACTGTGTTCAGTCATGTGTAAGCAAATAGACTTCTAAATAATTGGCAAGATGATAGAGTTATTTGATGACCAGCAGAGCATTAGCTTCCATTCAGCATTGATAGGAGTTCCTGAGTGAATGCAGCTGACCATCTAAGTAATAAGAAGGCAGAAAATTAGGCTGACCAAAGTACTGATTTAAAGATAATAAAGGGTGTTGGAATTTCTGTGAAGATTCAACATGACTAATTATATACTTATAAAGTTAATGTGGTAGATGTACCTATAAAACTCAATTTGATTGAAGATTGAGGTGTGTTAAAATATGTATTATAAACTCTATGTTAGATCAACTATGACACCCTTTTGGAACTGTTTTTTTATATATAGAACTTATTTTTTTTTTGTAAATTAAGATAGTGACTGCATGTTGTTTTATCTGAAATAAGCACAAAGTTGTCTAATGACATAAGGTAAATTATAGTGTAATTAAAACTTGTATAATTCAAATTATATATGATGTATAGAAAAACACTGCAGCAAAATTATGAACTTTTTGTAGTTTACATAGATCCACAATGGTAAATCAGGATGGTTTTCCCATTGCTTTTTTATGAAGGATATATTTGACCAGTAAAAATATATGTAACTTCATTAATCTATCCACACTTTGTTGCATTTACTTGGTTTATTTAAATAGATTAAATATGTTGTGTCTGTGATATAACAGAGCTATGACTTAATAGGAAACAAAACTTCCTCTTTTTCATGTCTGCTCCTTGTGAGCCTGCTGAGGGAATCTGAAGCCAACACTTACATGCAATGATTATGCAGAATGTGTGTTTCATTTCTCAAGGAGCAAGATGAATGATTGCAAAAATTCTAGGATTGAGATCTTAGTGCCCTGGGATGGATGGATATGTTTTCTTTGATCTTTTTAGAGTTCAGTATAAGCAGTAATATAGAAGAGTGTTTCTTTACCTCTTTTTCTTAAGTAATGTTTTTTTCTTGGTCTTAAAGCTTGAGTTTTCAATATTTGCAATTTTGCTTAAATAGTTCAGATAGGACTGGAACTAGAGATTGATATTCTGGTGTTCTGCTGCTATTGGTAACTCTGGAAGCCTTTCTTTGAAGTTACAACAGAGATGTGAAGTTACTATAGATTTCCTCATACTGTATTGGAATATCTAATTAGCATGCATTCCCAACAGTGATCAGAAGGGAAGGCTGGTGCTTTTGTACTGTTAATGAAACTGAAAAAGCAAAGCGCATTTAACTAATAGAGAACTAAAAATCCTTGATTTATTGATGCATATCTGAAAAACTAAAAAAAAAAAAAAAAAGGAATGGATCATACATGGAAGAGGTCAATCCCTACTGGAGAGCTTTAAATTAGATTTTATTTGGGAGAGTATTAATTAAAGTACTGCCAAGTGTCTTTGTCAGTGCTATAGCTAATAATACACACAGGGCAGACAGCAGAGATGTAACAAGTGAGAAAACGCCTGTAACCGCAAAGACCCTTAGGTTCCTGCAGAATAGAAACTATATTAATGAAATATCCCAGGGAGGTTTGTTTCTTGGCTTTAGTTTGGGGATTTTTATTTGTTTGTTTTTATTTTTAATTGCTGAAACTCAATTGTCTATATGAATAAACAATGAGAACAACTCTTAGCATACCTTGGTTTGTGCCACTTAATCGTGTCATAAAGTCTGTGAGTTGTCGCAGCCACAGGATTTTCCTACAACATGCTGTTTGGGACTACCATGGTTTGGAGGATGACAGTGTTTAGTGTATGACTGAGGCCGTTTCATTCCCATTAGCCTCAGTGCTAGGGGGAAGTCCCAAACAAGCTTAACTTAATAGTTTTAAGGCTCTACATATATTACTAAAGGTTTTTGTTCGGACACACAGTCCCTGGCTTTTGGGTGCTGTTTACAGTGTTTCAGACTACTCCGCTCTGGTAGGTACTGATTGCATTGAGAACTGGAGTGACCCCTTATGCTGTGAAGGTCCCTGCCTCTACCTCTATGACATATGGAGTTTGTTCAAGAGTTATTTGTTCTGTACCATCACGTTAGAGATGCCTGTGAACATGGACCATGTATAACTAGCTCTTTTTGCAGGAGACTGCTACTGTCCCACTACATTTGCTCTGCCATGTACTTGATGGTTGACTTTGCACTTTCAGAGAATAAGCCCTTAAATTTCCATTCATTTCAGATGGGAGATTGATCATTCCAGGAACTCTGGGATGAGTAATAAGAGGACAAATTAAGGTAATCAAATTAATCTGGAAGACTTCAGTAGCCATTGTGTAATGGAGAGTACACAAAAATGGTGATAAATCATACTAGATGCTGTTAGAGCTTGAATAAACGTAATTTCTGCATATGGAGGATCCTCTGTGAAGTTCTCTTCTAGAAGCAGATACTTGTCATAAACTCCTTTTCAGGAGTCAATAAAGAGAGAGTTTCAGAGAGCACTATCCGAAGAAACATTTGTTATCAGGATTGTTCCAATTTAGAAAGTAGGAAGTGGTAGTGATCTCATGATCTTTAGAGCCGTCATTCAGATTATCTGTCCATGGATATTGTGCCTTGACTATACTTCTGAATTCATATTCACATATTCTGGTTACATTTCTGACTAGTGCTTAGAGCAATTGACAAGATTAATGTTGTCATATAGTGTTCGTCATAAAATTCTTATTTATGCATCAGCAAACTTAGTGCAACACCAAGGATTGTTCCTGAATTGAATTCTCATCTATACTGTCCATCTGTACAATGCAAGAATCTTTCAGAGTTCCTCAATGTACATGTAGGACTAGACTGTCATCTTCTGTTATCTGTGGATGTCAGCCTGTTTGGAATCAAATACCTTCCTTCACTGATCCTAGAACAAACTGTGGACTTCTACACAATTCAGGTCTGTAGGGAATAACTTCACAGACCCACTTACCTTAAAGAACTGCAGACTGCCTGCCTCCTGAATTTTGATTTTGAGTAATCCCTGCTCTGAGGATGTTGTTTCCACCTGGAGCAGTTATTTTCCATTCCTGTCACTGAAAGACCAAGTCTTTCTGGAGTTATACACTAAAATAAATTGTTATTGTTCCTCCTTTTACCCAGGATACTTCATTAAGGGACAGAACTGGCAATTATGTGTTAGGAACCAGCTGTTGTCTCATTCTTTTGGCAAAGTATATGAGAATTTCTTGGAAAAGAGCTTTGAACTGGATAGCCATAAATTTTGAGTATTCAGAATTATCTAGAATATTATGGGGAGATAGCTAGTGTCTGTGTCTCCTCATACTGTGGTGCAAGCTGCTGCTCCTGAGAAGTCAGTAAGTAAATTCAGGCAGACTCAGGGAAGCAGTGAATATGGAAGGGGAGAACAGTTAACCAAGTGCACTGCAGGGTGCATTTTTAAACCTGTCAAAGTTCTCAGTCTCCAAAACCAGATTAAATCAAGTATTGAATATTAAATACAGGTAATTGCTGAAAAAGTGAGTGTACCTTTGAGTGGAGAGTCATCCCTCTATGTTGTCATCTGGCACATGCTAGGCTGTTGCCTAAATAGCATCAGTGATCAGACAGGCTGCTGCACCATTGTGTGCCTCTTTCACATGCAGGTCCTCTAGTGGAGAGGTGTACCCTTATCAACTCTGTTGAGCTCAGCTGCCTAGCTATGTATCAAGAGTTCCAAAACAAAGCAAAAGAATCAGGAAAATTGCACTGGCTACTTGTGAAAGAAATGCTCACCTTTCAGGTGTTTCTCTGCTCCTGTCCCTGAATTTTAAAATGCCTTCATTTCCTTTCTATTCTGTGCCTATCTCACAGCAGCTGTACTGAAATGTACCCACAGAACAGGATAAGATTCTAGTCCTCACTTCTCCCAGCAGTGCAATCCATCCCAGAGCAAAGCATTAGGTTGTAAGGTGGATTCATAAGGAAAAAACTTTTCTTGGCATTTGGTGCCTTCATTTCTGTAACTTTTTGTTCTCTAAGTGTGGATTTGAACTGCTCTGTGCTACCATAGCACAAGCTGCCAAATCATTGCCTGAGAAGTTAAGAAGCTTATTCTGGCAGAGGTCAGTGTTCCTGCTTCTGAGCTAGCTTCAGATGTGGAGAAAAAAATATTGTTTCTTTTAACCTGAAAGCTGAGATCCTTTGCCCTTGAGATATTTTTTCCATGTTTTTTGTTTGTTAGTTTTGATTTTTTCATTGTTTTGTTGTTTTTTGGTTTTGTTGGTTTGGTGTTTTTGGTTTTTTTGTTTTTGGGGTTTTTTTAATTTTTTTTTTTCACACCAGTGGTCAAGGCTTGATTATGTTCTGTGTAACGGACAGGCTGTATCTCTTTGAAATGTACTCAGAATTCAATACAAGTCTTTTAGAAGGAAACTTCCGCCTCCTTGTCAAGATGAAGTTTCATTTTTTTTACAAAAATAAATTCTGGAGTGTAGCATGATGAGCAGGACCTATAGTCTGGAAGCAAACATAGGTATCGAAGTCCATTAACTAAAAGAGTTAAGGGAAACCAAGGCCTTATACGTGAAATGAGCTTTTGGGAATCTGCTGGTTTAAAGGTGAACCAGCAGGGGAAATGAACTCACCACAAGAGAGATTATAAGTCAGAGCTAAAATTTAATAACATTACAATAAATACACTGACACAAAGGGAAATTGCTTTCAACTCACAAAACCCAGCAGTATAACCCAGTGTCCTGGGGCACAAACCCAAAGGGGTTTGTTTGCCCTTGTGCTAAGACCAGTGTGATTCCCCCAGGTCCAAAGCAAAAGGAAAAGAAAAACCGTTGGTGCAGGCGAGGGCTGTAGTCTGGTCAAGAGTGGTGGTCTCCTCCTGTCAAGGTCCTGCTGATCCTCTGGATCTGACCAGAAGTTCCCAAGGTCTTCTTACCCACCACTTATGTACCCTCAGGGAGCACCCAGTCCCTCCCCCAGGGCAGGGACTCACACAATGGGTGATTAACTCTGAGAGCCATGGGGTATTGTTGAACTGTTGATGGCCCCTTAGCAGCTCTGCCCCCTCAGGCTGGGTGTGAAGGTGCTAATGACTCCCTGGGCAGCTGCTGCTAATGGCCCATTGTCCTTGGGAAATGAATAGAGGGGGTAGAATACACAGCTTTGATCACCATACACACAGTGTTAATTGGTCCCTCCTGCTGAACTAGGACAGGGAATAATTCTTATTATCTCCCAGCCTGTTTTGTGTATGAGTGCAGGATTTTTGCTCTTTGAACTTTAGTTAGTAAATGCTATTTAAATTTGTGTGGTTTTGAGATAACTTTTATCATGTTTTGGTTTCTTTTCTTAGTTTCTTTTAACCCATGAGTTTATTTTCCTCTATGCGTAATACTAGGCTTAAAATTTCCAAATACAATGTCTACATAGTAGTTGAATTATTGGTAGCATAATTACTAATACTAATAATAATTACTTTTCCCCCAACTAGGAGATGGAAAAGTAACACACCATGGATTGTTTTGGCTAATATCCTTTTCTGATATTTAGTCAGACATTTGCAAGAAGTTTCCTGCTCAGGTGGGATGTTAATTTGTTAATGGCATTTCCTTATCACTCTGCAATATTGTAAATTTCCATTCCATTTAAATATGGTGGACTTTGGCAGTACTGACAAATGATGATGTGAATAGGCCAGGTTACTCTACTTACTCAAAAATACAGCATGATTAGTGTGTAAATAATTGCATAGTGTTTTAAAAGAGTGAATCTATTTATTTTAAAATAATTTTCATATCGTTGTGAAGGAATATTTTCCGTTCTTGGCAAGCTGCATATTTTCTGGGGGGTCTGGAATAATTTATTAAATTGTTTTATACATAATGATACTTAAATATTAATTTCCTGTAAAAGTTGCAATTTAAATGGCAAATTTCATAATTTTGAAGTCATGCTTGATAATGAAGAATCAAAAACTAGCAATATAGCTAGCAATGCAATCGACCATTTAATCAAAATTGAAAGTTATATATGTGAATCTAGTGAATACTTTTATGATTTACTTTAAAAGTTTTTTAGAGATTATTTCACAGAGGTGCAAATTGCAATTACTTTAAAAAAATATTTTAGGTCCCCTGTTGTCGCAGGTTTGGCCTAGCTGTTGCCAACCCTGGACTGGCCTCCCTTCCCTCTCCCAGAACCTTCCCAGCAAAGGAATGGGAACAAAAACAACCAGAAAAGACATGCACTATAAAGAAACTGAACTGAATAAAAAAAATAAATTATATTTACTAACATTTACAAACCGCACTGTATACACAGTACATAGGATCCCACCCCCAGGGGAGAGGGGAAGGGAGAAAAGGGGATTGAATAGCTGGAAAATAGGGAAGACACCAATCCAACCTAAAGAAACCAAATGAATCAAAACAAACACAATTAAAAACCTCAAGGAAGTGGAACGAGAATGAAACAATCTCACCTAGGTCAGGAGAACCACCAGGGACCGGAGGGACCAGACTCCAACTACCTCCCACCAGCTCCTCAGCCCAGGAAGGGAAACTGCAACAAACCACACACCGCCCCCCTGCCCCGCTACGTGGAAGACACGTGTGGAATACTGGTAACTTCTTTAGATACAATGGTTACTGAGGAAGCCGTGGGTCAAACCATTACATTCTCCACCCCTTATTCCACACCAGTGTTTCCACGCAATCCTTGTATTCTTGCATTTGCTTATATTACACACACACACACACACATATATATATATATATATATATATATAGTCCATATGCGGTCCTTCGAGGCAGATGTCTTGTCATCAAGGATCAACACCATAATCAGTTCAGCTTTAGTCCTTTGCCTTTTGGTTAGAGTCACAGTTCCAAGTTGAGGCCTAGTCCACAGTTTAGGGCTGCCTTATCGTTGGACATCATGGGATACCAGTACCGGCTTTGTTTGGGTTTTTCTCATCTCGTGTCTGGTTTCCTGCAAAACACAACTCAAAGCACATAATTAGTTCTTCCCCAAGGCTAGGTTGCCTTGGGGCACACACTGGATCTCACCATCTTTCCTCATTACCCACCAGGTGTTTCCGGACCCTTGGGCAAAAACAATCCCACAAATGGGTTTGTCTTGGCCCAAGAGAGGAGTAATCCAGTAAGATTTTCCAAACATGCCTCTCAAGTGAATCGCTGGAACTTTGTCTCCATCTACCGTGGGGAGGGATTCTGCTTGGGCAGGACCAGCTTGATTGATGGAGCCTCTGGTGTTAACCAACCAGGTGGCCTTGGCTAAATGCTTATCCCAGTTCTTGAAGATTCTTCTACCTAGTGCCTTCAGAGTTGTTTTTAACAGTCCATTGCACCTTTCAACCTTTCCAGCAGCAGGTGCATGATATGGAATATGATATACCCATTCAATGCCATGCTCCCGTGCCCAAGTGGCCACTAGATTGTTCTTGAAATGAGTCCCATTATCTGACTCAATGCGATCTGGAGTGCCATGCCTCCACAGGACCTGTTTCTCAAGGCCCAAGATAGTATTGTGGGCCGTTGCATATGGTACTGAATATGTCTCTAACCATCCGGTGGTCGCTTCAACCATGGTAAGCACATAGCGCTTACCTTGGCTAGTCTGTGGCAACGTGATGTAGTCAACCTGCCAGGCCTCTCCGTATTTATACTTGTCCCAGCGTCCACCATACCAAAGGGGCTTCAATCTTTTTGCCTGCTTAATGGCAGCACAGATTTCGCAATCGCGGATAACCTGGGAAATAGTGTCCATAGTTAAATCCACCCCTCGGTCTCGTGCCCACTTGTAGGTTGCGTCCCAGCCTTGATGGCCTGAAGCATCATGGGCCCATTGAGCTAGGAACAATTCTCCCTTTTGCTGCCAATCGAGGTCTACTTGTGACACCTCAAGCTGTGCAGCTCGGTCTGCCTGTCTGTTATTATCTTGTTCCTCATTAGCTCGACCTTTGGGCACATGGGCATCTACATGGGGGACCCTCACATTCAATTTCTTTACTCTGGCAGCAATGTCTTGCCACAGATCTGCAGCCCAGATGGGCTTCCCTCTACGCCTCCAATTCGTCTTCTGCCACCGGTCTAGCCATCCCCAGAGAGCATTTGTTATCATCCATGAGTCGGTGTACAAGTGGAGCCTTGGCCATCCTTCTCTTTGTGCAATGTCTAGGGCCAATTGGACAGCTTTGAGTTCTGCGAACTGACTTGATTCGCCTTTCCCCTCAGTGGCTTCTGCCATCCGTTGGGTGGGATTCCACACAGCTGCTCTCCACTTCCAGCTCCTCCCTACGATACGGCAAGAACCATTGGTGAAAATGGCGTAGCGCGTCTCTTCATCTGGCAGCTGATTATATGGTGGAGCTTCTTCAGCTCGACTCACTGACTCTTCCTCTTCTTCATCTGCCAGGCTGAAGTTCCCACCTTCAGGCCAATTGGTTATAATTTCTAGAATTCCAGGGCAATTTGAGCTCCCAATTCGAACACGTTGTGTAATCAAAGCAATCCACTTGCTCCACGTGGCATCGGTGGCATGGTGTGTAGGGGGCACTTTTCCCTTAAACATCCAGCTTAACACTGGTAGTTGAGGTGCCAGGAAAAGCTGGGCTTCAGTACCAATTACCTCTGAGGCTGCTCGTATGCCTTCGTATGCCGCTAGGATTTCCTTCTCCATAGGGGTGTAATTGGCCTCAGAGCCTCTGTAGCTTCGGCTCCAGAAACCAAGTGGTCGCCCTTGTGTCTCACCAGGCACCTTTTGCCAGAGGCTCCAGGAGGGACCTTTATCTCCAGCTGTGGAATAAAGTACATTCTTCACATCTGGTCCCGTCCTGACTGGTCCAAGAGCCATGGCATGTGCGATTTCTTGTTTGATCTGCTTGAAAGCCTGTTGTTGTTTAGGACCCCATTGGAAAATGTTCTTTTTACGTGTCACAAAATAGAGAGGGCTCACGATCTGGCTGTACTGTGGGATGTGCATTCGTCAGAAGCCTATGGCTCCCAGAAACGCTTGGGTCTCTTTCTTGTTAATTGGTGGAGCCATTGCTACAATCTTATTGATGACATCAGTTGGAATCTGGCGACGTCCATCTTGCCATTTCACCCCAAGGAACTGAATCTCTCTGGCAGGTCCCTTGACCTTGCTCTTTTTGATGGCAAAACCAGCTTTGAGGAGAATCTGAATAATCTTTCGTCCTTTTTCGAAGACTTCTTCTGCTGTGTCTCCCCATACAATGACATCATCAATATACTGGATGTGTTCTGGTGCCTCACCCTTCTCCAATGTGGCCTGGATCAGCCCATGACAAATGGTTGGACTGTGTTTCCACCCCTGGGGCAATCGGTTCCAGGTGTACTGCACGCCCCTCCAGGTGAAAGCAAACTGTGGCCTGCACTCTGGTGCCAGAGGAATGGAGAAGAACGCATTAGCAATGTCAATAGTGGCATACCACTTTGCTGCTTTGGACTCCAACTCATACTGGAGCTCCAACATATCTGGCACAGCAGCACTCAGTGGTGGCGTAACTTCATTCAAGCCACGATAGTCCACAGTCAGTCTCCATTCTCCATCTGATTTACGTACAGGCCAGATAGGGCTGTTGAAGGGTGAGTGTGTTCTGCTGACCACCCCTTGGCTCTCCAGCTTCCTGATCATTTTATGGATGAGAATCACAGCATCTCGGTTTGTACGATACTGTCGCCTATGTACAGTTGCAGTGGCCTTCGGTACTTCTTGATCTTTGACTCGGAGTAATCCCACAGCAGAAGGGTATTCTGAGAGACCAGGAAGAGTAGACAACTGTTTGGACTCTCCTTCAATCACTGTGGCTACACAAAAAGCCCACCGGTACCCCTTTGGGTCCTTAAAGTGTCCTCTTTTTAAATAGTCCATACCAAGGATGCTAGGGGCTTCTGCTCCTGTCACAATGGAATGCTTTTCCCATTGGTCTCCTGTTAGGCTCATGTCGGCCTCTACCACCGACAGGTCCTGAGACCCTCCGGTAACTCCAGAAATAGACACAGTCTCTGTACTCTCATGTTCCGATGGCATTAATGTACATTGGGCACCAGTATCTACCAAAGCTCGGTATTTCTGAGGATCCGATGTGCCAGGCCATCGAACCCACAGAGCCCAGTAAACCCGATTATCATCCTTGTCCCTCTCCTCCTCCTGGCAGGAGGCAGGGCCCCTCTATTGTTGTTCCTGGTCGGAGCACTCTCCTTCTGACGTGTGCGATGCTCTGTCAGAGGCTCCTTCATCAGAATTGGGGAAGTTGCTTCTTTTGCGTCTCGGAGATTTATGTTTCTTTTCTGGGGTCTTTGCTTCAACTATGTTGACAGCTTTCTTGCCAGCTACTTTCTGTTTTAATTCTTGCACTTGGGCTTTAATTTTAGAGGTGGGTTCACCGTGCCATTTTTTCATGTTTTCCCCTAGTTCACGCAGAAGGGCCCACAAGAAACCACGCTCACTCTGTGTCTTACTCCTGGGGCTTCCAGTTTTCTCTCGTGCTGCATGAGATGACCGAGAACGGGAACGGGAACGAGAACGAGAACTGGAATGAGAATAAGAACGAGACCTTCCTTTGCGACCTCTAGAACGTCTGCGTCTAGGTTGTTCGTCATACACAGAGCGTCTAGTATTCCTCTGGTGGCCTCTAGTTTTCCCTCGTGCTGCATGCGGTGACTGAGAACGGGAACGGGACCGAGAATGGGAATGGAACCGAGAACGCGAACAGGAACTTGAACGAGAATGAGAACGAGACGTTTCTTTGCGACCTCTAGAACCTTTGCCTCTAGGTTCTTCTTCATACACAGAGCGTCTAGGATTCCTCCCTACCCTTTCCCCACTGTAGAGGGAAGAATGCTGGTAGTTAGAGGGGACCCTCATGGTTTCCGATATTCTCTGTATCCAGTGACACATTCTGTCAATGTGTATCTCATTCTCGTCCATACTTAGAGGGTATGCAGATATCAGACACGGCATATAAGACTTAGGGGCCCCGTTCATCATCTTATCCCACATCGGCTGTGTGCATGGCATCTTCTCTGGGACCAAGATGTCATAGTAATTTGGATCGGAGTATATAATCTCCAGCATGGCCAGTTCCTGCAGATACTGGATGCCTTCTTCTGCAGTGTTCCACTCTCTCGGAGCACTCACCAAATACTCTTTAAATGGGTATCTTACCCTCACGGCATGGAGGATCTGGGTCCAGAGACTGGATGCCATCTCCCCCTGTCCCATTTCCTGTTCTATTTCACGGTCTCGGGCAAGTGATCCCAATTGTTGTGCTTCATGACCTTCCAGCGCATGACTACTGGCCCCCTGGTCCCAACATCGCACCAGCCAGGTGAGGATGCGTTCATCGGGCCACCGACTGTAATTCCTTCGTATATCTCGAATCTCCTTTGGGGTCAATGATCATATAATTTCACTTTCCCTCATTATTTCCTGTCCATCTCTTCCACGTACTATTCTCTCTGCCTGTGTTTTTACTCTTCCACTCCTTCGTGAAACCTCTCTCACTTCCTTTCTGACCCTCTCACGTGAAGGTGGGGATTGTTCGTGCCATGAGGACGAGCTTCTATGGTGTTCACTCCAGGAGGATGGGCTCCTACGTCGCCCACGCTGTGGAGAGAGACTTCTACTTCGTTCGAGCCATGGGGAAAGACTCCTAGCTTGTGCACCCCATGAAAGGGAGCTTCTGCATTGTTCATCCGGTCTGATGAATGGAGGTAGCACATAGTCCTTGGAAGGCCGGGGTAAGGACCTTCCCCGGTCATCTATTCCCTCAAATGTAGGTCTAGTATGGGGAGGTGGAATCACACCTCCAAAGGAGGGTTGCCTTTGGAGAGGCTGAAACAGTCCTTACTCAGGCTGACGGAAGCACGTTGACCTCCTCTCTTCCTCCACTGGGTACTTGCGTATGTAGTCAGAGCACCAATCGTCGAATGTTATCCTATCCCAGGATGCTCGCACCGTCCCTTTCCTTTCTCCAGGCATGCCTCTGGTCTCTTTTGGACGTGCCCCCAGTCCCATTAGGTGTGCCCCATCCCTTGTGACCACTCCTCCCTCTCTGGCGGCTGCTCCCTCTTCTACTGTGACTAGTCTTTCCTCTCGTGCCGTCGCTCCTTCCATCGTCGCAGCAGTTTCTTCCTCTCTCGCAGCTGCTTCTTCGTCTGCTTCTTCTTCTTTTTCTTCTTCTTCTTGTTCCTCTTCTTCTTGTTCTCGTTCCAATTGCAGTGGTGGCTCTATGGGTTTTGTAGTCTCCTTCGACTTGTTGTTTTCTTCTTTATGGGGGCAATGGTAATATTCCGGTTCGTAACTTGAGTTTGAGTTCCCACAGAGTGAATAGGAACTGTATCCACATCAGCTTGAGTCTGAGCTTCAACTGTGGTCTTGGTGGGCTTAGTAGGGATGACAACCTCCAGATCTTCAGCTTGTGTTTGAGTTTCTACAGAGCAAATGGGAGCTGTATTAGCATCGGCCTGAGTCTGAGCTTCAACTGTGTTCTTAGCAGGCTTAATAAAGATGGCAACCTCCAGATCTACGGCTTGAGTCTGAATTTCTACGGAGCAACCGGAAGCTGTATTAGCTTCAGCTTGCGTCTGGGTTTCAGCCGTGGTTGTAGCGGGGACAGCAGAAATAGCCTTGTCCAGATTTGAAGCCTGAGTTTGGGTTTCTG
The DNA here is from genome assembly GCF_047495875.1 of Pithys albifrons albifrons. Classification (NCBI taxonomy): domain Eukaryota; kingdom Metazoa; phylum Chordata; class Aves; order Passeriformes; family Thamnophilidae; genus Pithys; species Pithys albifrons. Next base: position 47,590,979 of record NC_092458.1, read on the forward strand.
TCGAGCAAACAGAGACTGTATTAGCTTCAGCCTGCGTCTGAGTTTCAGCTGTGGTTGTAGCAGGGACAGCAGAAATAGCCTTATCCAGATTTGAAGCCTGAGTTTGGGTTTCTACTGAGCAAACAGAGGCTGTATTAGCTGCAGCAACTTGAGTTTGGGTCTCTACAGAGTGAACGGGGGCTTTGTTGCCCTCGGTTTGAGTCTGAGTTTCAACTGTAGTTTTAGCAGGGACAGCGGAGATAGCCATGTCCAGGTCTGCAGCTTGAGTTTGGGTTTCTACAGAAACAGCATTGACCTCATGCTGTGTTTGGACTCCGCTTTCGGTAGTCTGAACGGGGACTACACGGGTCTTGGATGGCATATTTCCATTTTCTATCCTGTCCTCAAGCCATTGACAGTAGTCCATGGCAGAGCGATAAGCACTAGCCAGGCCCCAACACAAAGCAGAGACTCGCGCATATGGGTCCTCGTAGGAAAAACACTCTTCTGATAAACAGCGGGCCACCTCAGCAGAGTCACACACTTGTTCCGACGTGAACTTCCAATTAATGGGGGGTGAGATACGCCCTAGCACTTTACCGAGATCCAACGAAGCCCCATCCCACCCAAGGACTGGCCTGTCCAAAGCCCCTTCCAAAGTTCCAGCGAGTCCCCCAGAGGCATAGCCTTTCTTAGGTCTGAAACAAGGGAAGCAACAAAGTGCCAGCATTCTTCCAATCTTATACAACAGTTCCATTACCCTCGTAAACACTAGTGCTGTCACAATACAATTTAGGTAATAACTGGGACCAATTGTAACAGTAGGGATCTCTCTCAATAGTCCGTTAATGTCATAATTTAACAGGCCTTTAATGTCACATGTCAACAGGCCTTTAATGTCAAGATTCAGGAGGGCCTTACATGGATGACAATTATCAGGCAGACCTAGGTATGTCCCCAGGAGACCTCTCAGAGTGGGAGTAAGCGTTAGCACCATCAGTATGTAAAAGAATAGAAAGACACTTAACAGGAGGCCTTTCACTACAAGAGACTGCCAGGCCATGCCAGCATGGTTGGAGTGACCTCCCCTGGTACCTCTCAGGTTTTTGCTAAAAAGGGTAAAAACCATTCTTTCTATTGTTTACCTTATGCCTGAGTCCTCTGTTCCCAAACAAAAAACATTGTTTATATCAACAAGATAGTCTTGGCTGCCTTCACTGTGATTGTTTTGATAATACCGCTTCAGTTGGCAGTTCTCCCGGACACTGTTCTCTAAACAGAGAACTATTTACAAAACAATCCAAGGTCAGTATCTCGGTAGAACCTCTACGAATGTCGCAGGTTTGGCCTAGCTGTTGCCAACCTTGGACTGGGCCCCCTTCCCCCTCCCAGAACCTTCCGAGCAAAGGAAAGGGAAAAAAAAAACAGAAAAGACATGCACTCTAAAGAAACTGAACTGGATAAAAGAATAAATTATATTTACTAACATTTACAAACCACACTGTATACACAATACATAGGATCCCACCCCCCAGGGGAGAGGGGAAGGGAGAAAAGGGGATTGAATAGCCAGAAAATAGGGAAGACACCAACCCAACCTAAAGAAACCGAATGAATCAAAACAAACACAATTAAAAACCTCAAGGAAGGGGAACAAGAATGAAACAATCTCACCCAGGACAGGAGAACCACCAGGGACCGGAGGGACCAGACTCCAACCACCTCCCACCAGCTCCTCAGCCCAGGAAGGGAAACTGCAACAAACCACCACACCCCCCCCCCCCGCCTCCCCCCCCCCCCCCCCACGTGGAAGACACGTGTGGAATACTTGTAACTTCCTTAGATACAGTGGTTACTGAGGAAGCCATGGGTCAAACCATTATACCTGTGTGCAGAGGAGATAACATAATTAATCCTTTCCTAGAGTTGAATTTTATCCCCAAGGATTAAAAAAAATGTTGTGTGCTCAGAAAGTTGATCTGTTCGAATCTTAAACCACTCAATTAACTTTAGCAGTGAGGAGGATTGAAGTTGTTCAGGAAAGAAAAAATTTTCTAGTACAGAAAAATAAAACTCTTGGTCATATGATATAACTTCTTATTTCCTTTTCTCGCTTTCTCTCTTTCTTTCTCTCTCTCTCTCTCTCTCTCTCCTTCTCTCCCCTCCCTCCCCTCCCTCTCTCCCCTCTCTCTCTCCCCTCTCTCTCTCCCCTCCTTCTCTCCCCTCTCTCTCTCTCCTTCTTTCCTTTCTCTTTCTTTTGATACCAAAATGGCTGCCAAAACTGAAGCGATTCATCAGCACCCTCAAGTAAACACATTTTAGGATCACACATGCATTTGGGGTTAATTTCTATTTGGTTTAGGTTTCAGCTGTTAATATGTAAGATTAATTATTTGATAATAGGAAATGAGCAGATCCTAATTTTTTTTTTGTTTGTTTTCCTTAAATTCAGTGTCATTATCTGTTTGTGTAGGAGCCTACGCCCTGTTAGGATAGTACTTATTTGTTTATTTGAATATATACGTCAAAAAGTGAACTGCCATTCTGAATTTCCACTGATGCCAAACTGGACTTCTGTAAGCCTTTGAAGCAGTCCCCCACTGCATCCTTCTCTCTAAGTTGTAGGAATTGATTGGATAGTCATATCCAGGGCACACTGGCCAATGACTCAGAGTCACGATGACAAGTGATGTCCCTTAGGGGTCTGTACTAGGACCAGTGCTATTTCATACCTTCATTAATGACATAGAAGGATCGAGTGCATCATCAAGTTTTCAGACAACATCAAGCTGAGTGGCGGGGTTGACACACCTGAAGGATAGGATGCCACCCAGAGGGACCCAGACAAACTTAAGAGTGGACACAGGAGAATCTCATTCATTTTAACAACACCAAATGCAGGGTGCTGCACCTGGACTGGAGCAAGCCCTGGTATAAATGTGGGCTGGGAGATGAACAGATGGGGAGCAGCCCTGCCAAGAAGGATTTGGAGGTGCTGGTGGATGAGAAGCTGGACATGAGATGACAATGTGCACTTGCACCCCAGAAAGGCAATTGTATCCTGGGCTGCACCAAAAGCAGTGTGGCCAGGAGGTTGAGGGAGATGTTTCTGCCACTCTGCTCTGCTCTAGTGAGACCCTGTCTGGAATGCTGCATCCAGCTCTGGGGCCCCCAGCACATTAAAGACATTGACTTTTCCAGAGAAAGGTCACCAAGATGATTAGAGGGATGGAGCAGCTCTCCTATGAAGAAAGGCTGAGTGAGCTGAGGTTGTTCAGCCTGGAGAAGAGACGGCTCAAAGGTGACCTAATTGGAACCTTCCAGTACATGAAAGGAGCCTACAAGAAACTGAATGAGACTTGGTTTAGATTAGATAATAGAATAAATTCTTTCCTATGGGGGTGCTGAAGCACTGGAACAAGTTGACCCATCCCTGGGAGTGTTTAAGACTGGGTTGGGTGGAGCCCTGAGCAACCTGGTCTAGTGAAAGGTGTCCCTGCGCAAGGTAGGAGTGTTGGAACTAGATGATCTGCAATGTCCCTTCCGACCCAGACCATATTATGATTCTCAGTAAACACAATCAGCTATATAATGCCTGTCTTTCTCACTTGAAACTGATCAATGTGATCTGCAGCAAATAATTAATAGAAAATTAAAAATTTTGATCGGGATAAGCCTCTGCAAAGTGAATATATTGTGTCCTGTTTTCTTTTCTGAAAACAACTTACCTTAATGAAAAGTATGGAAGATGATAGAATGTTGAATTATCTTTTAAGACAGAGGTCAAGATTAAAACCTTACCATTGTTTTAGAAATCAGCTGGAGGCTAAGAGATGTTCTGCTACAGGGAAAATACTTTTTACAGCATTCTTCATTGACTGATATTCATGGATAGACATAAGAGGTGATTTTACACACTATGTCATTACCAGGATGTGACAGTAACGGAGAGAACTGATTATCAGAATTGAACCCAAAGAATGTTTCATCACCTGAAACCTGAGAATTCTCATAATTTGAGTACTGTCGGAGCAGATGCACTGAATTCATAACAACAAATAAAAATATCAGCAGTGTCTCAGTAAGTCAAATGGAGGTGCTCTTTTTGTAGCTGAAAACAAGAAATAGACGTTCAGAGAGTGGTTCGTCTCATTCACAAGTACATGACTAAAACAGGGCAGGTGAAAACTGCTCTAACGCCTCATATTTCTCTCTGTGGAATGTAAAAGGAGATTGGATGATTAGTTCATTTGGCTACCTGGCAAGTGCCTAAGACTTGGAAATATTAATGATAAGCAATAGCAAAAAGCATTTATAGCAATTGGAAGTGTAGTACTATTTTATAAGGTTTTTCAAGTCTTCTCAAAATAGCAATTTGTTGTAGTTATAATTGCAAGCAATTAATCTACTATGCAAAATCTGAAAATATTATCTTGATACCTTTTACTGCCTTTATTTTTTTAAAAATGAGACCTAATAGAGAAGCTGCATTCCTACAACTGGTTAGTTTATGGAAATAATTCCATTCAACAACACGTCAAAACTGCAGCACAACTGATGAAGACACATGAAATAAAAATGTTAAAATGTTAAAGCCTGATTACAAAGAATCAATTGTAGCCTTTGTTTCTAATTCCTTGACACTTCCCATGACTTCACCAGAACACTGTTACTCACAGCTATCTTAGTAATGTTGAAGAATCTTGGAGTAAATAGATAAGTGTGTAACTACAGAAGAGAAAAAAATACTGTGCACCTGACATAAAATGGTATTGTAATGTGTTACAAATCTGACTTAAAATTTGTTGCTTATGCACAGAGCAAATGAGCACCTACTGGGTGGTCCACCGCAAGTCCTATCTAGTGGACAATAGCTGTGGAAGTCTGATTCCTGTGATACACACTGACATTAACATCATCCAAGGGATGGTCAAATATGCAGTGATTCCCTGTAAATAAAAGTAGTTCTAAAATGTAGTAAATTGTGTAGAAGATAGAATAAAAGTAAAATAAAAAATTAAAAAATAATAACAAAACTGTCCCTGAACTTGGAAAAAGGTTTAACAAAAGAATAAGAATGTCAGGGAATTTTTATATATTATCTCTGCTTCACATTTGGTAATGAGGTAATAAAATTAATGCATTCATTATGAGAATGCATGGTAAAGATGGGCATTTTAATTTCTGCGTAAGGAATGCACATAAAATTTGTCACAAATGAAGCTATAATTAAGAATAACAATTAGAATACATAAAAGTTATTTTGATTGGTTTTTCCTCTTTTTTCATCTTCATTTAATGCAAAAAAAAGATTTAAAACTCTGGGTAATTTGTTTTTCTTAGACTGAAGCACTTGTGCAAGCTTCTTATTGCATAAAAATATAAGGGGAAGGTGAACTGAAGAAGCAATAATATTAATGCCCTCTTGAATGTCCTATCTAACTTTTTTAAATAGATGCTTGGATCTTCTAATTGCCAGTATGAAACTGTCTGAAGATTGTATATACAGACCCTCTTATTAGCTTTCCTTTTTAAACTCTGACCATGCTAAACACTTGATATCCAAGAGGAATTTGCATTAAAATGCCATAGCGTGCTTCTGAGAAAGTGAATACAGCCCTTGTGGACAAATTTATGAAGGTGTCTTGATGTTTAGAGAGAAGATAAAAGACTTGGAAAATATTTAGATGGATTAAAAATTTATCTATAATTGAAACTGAAAGAATGAAGAACAATGAACTCTTTAACTCATACCAAGTGTACTTTTCTAGCTCTTATTATAGATATATTAAGTAGTAAATTAGTATTTCTGAATTTATTTTAAAATAAGTTGAGCTATAATATGTTCATATCCTCAGATATTCCAGAAGCCATTAAATATTTGCATCCTCTATTAATGTGTGCAGCAGAAATGTGTTCACACTCTTCCATAAAAAAAATGAAGGATCTTCAAAATGGCCATGGTGCAGGGCTAAGAGTTGGACTCAGTGGTCCTTGTGGGTCCCTTCAAACTCAGCATATTCTGTGATTCTGTGATTCATGGGTTTATTCATACAATACCAGGAAGTTATTTCATTCTTTTCTGGGAAGTAAATGGTTGTGAAGTTTACTCTGTTCCAGTGAAGATAATGCAGGTTTAAAAAAAAAAAAAAAAGAGAAAAAAAATAAAAAGAAGTCCCCCCAAAACCCCATCCACAGTCTGGTTGATATTCCTGTCTTCTCTTCCTTTCCACACTGTACACTTTCCACACTGTACACACTTTCCACACTGTTATATAGTTGAATTAATAGTAGTTTAAAAAGAAAGTTTCTAATACTGTGATGTTCAGGTCTCTGAGGTGTTCAGTCAGGGAGACTGATCTTCCTTTTCTTAACTTTTCCTGTAGAGTTACTTATATAGAGCTATGGTAATTTATTAAAATATGTTTTGATACTGCATATTTTGTCAATACCAAATAAATAAGTTTGCATGTGTTACCACTCTGGGTTTTTTTAGGGTGCCTAGAATTGAAAGAAGACACCATTGAAAATCTTCTAGCAGCTGCCTGCCTCCTCCAGCTCCCACAAGTAGTAGAGGTCTGCTGCCATTTTCTAATGAAGCTTTTGCACCCATCCAACTGTTTGGGAATACGATCATTTGCTGATGCACAAGGATGCACAGAGCTTATGAAGGTGGCTCACAACTACACCATGGTAAGGCATTTTTGGAGTATCTAAATTATAATCTTCTGAATCCTGTATATCCTCTATTAGTAAAAACACCTTGTTTGGTTTTGGTTTTGGTTTTAAATTATTCTTTAGTTCCATGGAACTTTATTCATAAGCGGTCCTTTTTAATCCATAGAAATGGTGATTCTTATTAACTTCAGGGAAGTGATAAGAATTAGCCTTCTATGATGGATCAGAATAGTATATGTCTTATTTAGATTCATGATCACATACAGGTAATAATAGTAAAAGTGTAAATCATTAGAATACTTTTTTAGTCATTTTCTTTTAGTTTAGCTTTAGGGAAGCTTTGTAATTGTTGTTGTGCATGGGAAGAATATCAAGAGAAGTTTTGATGGTTTGTGAGGGTGTTCTCCCAAGAATTACCCCTCCTTTTTGTCATCTGTGAAACAGATTAACACAAAGAGTTCTAGAAATAAAAAAAATTATCTGACAATATTTAATTTTTTTCTCGTTACATCTGACAGAACAGGTATGGCACTATATTTAAAATTAATCGGAATCAATGAAGCGAAAATATGCTACTTATTCAAAAATTACATCGTATTGGTAGCCATTTGATTCTACATATTTTGACAAAATTAAAAACATCTGGCTCATGAAATTAAACGTGCATAAAGAGTTGATTATATATCATTTATGAGAAACAATGGTCCCTTAAGGTCTATTCTGAAGTCATTATCGAAGTAATAGAGGATATTTCAATTAATCTGCTTCCCTTGTTCAGCAGTTATGTATTTATTTTATTTATTCTTTTCAATAGCTAGTAACATGTTTTAATTCACAGGTTTAACTGTGTTTTTCTTACCACTACACTTCAATTAGCTATACTCATTTTACATTTCTGGATCTAGTTCTGTGATTTCTCTGTATTTAGTCATTAAAATTGTAGTTTGCCACGTCCAAGCTAGTCAGTTTAACCTTCATCTGCCAATGGAGAGAAATAAGCTGTCAGAGCAGCATTCATTTGATCTAATTTAGAATGAGATTGCATTGAAATTAAACATATATGTTTTGAAAGAATTCAACCTTTTTATCAGTATTTTTTCTATATTTTTATATAACTTTCATATTTCCAGTTTTAGTATGGGGGTTTTGTAAGTGAAAATCAGTATAATGAACAATGAAAAAAAAAGAAAAACAATGATTTAAAAAAACCTCTTGCTATTCTTTAGAAAAACTTACTGAAATATTTTTTGGTGAATGAAATTAGTTACTATAATACATTTGAAGACTTGGAACTAATACATATCTGATGTATCACGAAGCCCACAAAGGTTTGTGCCCATTTCTAAAATATTAGGTATATAATCTATTACGCTTTTTAATGCTCAGACCTATAATCTGAATTATGTGTAATGGAAAAATCACCAACAAAAGATGGCAGATCAAAAAATGAAGTCAGTTGTAATTAATACTCAAGCTCTGATTTAACTGCAATGACACTTGCAAGCATGCACAGTAGTCACACTTTCTCCTTGCTTGAAAAACAAATACAGCTACTCAGCAATGAAATTAAAATATTTTCTCTAAACCAGTGAAAACATAACTTTAACATATAAGCTTCATAACACATGATATTTTCATAGGTTTTGTGTTACTTCATTTAGGTGTGAGTCAGCTCATATCTATTTGACTTACTGTTTTGTGTTAAAGGGTGTGGAAGACCAGTTGGGGTTGGGAGAAGAGTGCCTTATTGCCTGTCTTGAGTTACAGCACTCTCAGTCGGGGGAATCTAGATAAGAGAAAAGTGATTAATTCTTCTACATGGATACATATCTAGAATAAACTTCTACAGTGCAGGGAAGATACCCTGGAGAATGTGATAGAGGAACAGCAAACAGAGACCTTGCAATGGGATGAAAGGATAGGACAGTGATGAGCACAGGCAAAGAGCAGCTGCATAGTCTCTGAGGTGACAGAAAGCATTATTTTTTTCCTTCAGGTCCCAGGAAATTAGTATGAACTGTGATGAGAGTAAACATAAAGTAGGGCAAGAAGGAGTTTGTTAACAAACTCCTCCTTATGTGGAGGATTCGAGGGGAAGCCCTCTTTAAAAACAGAATGCCATAATCATATTTCTTTTAAAAAAATTCTCATGCCTTCAAAAGAACTTCAAAGTCCTTTATTTAAAGCTTTTCAGGGTTCTTTCTTTACGAGTTGCAAGTGATGTATCTCAAATTCTGGCTGTGTGAATCCTCCTTCAAGGTGTCATTGCAAAAGCTTGTTGTGAGTAGGAAGCAATAGTACTCCCTTAATTCTGGCATATTGTGCAATTGTTTGCTTGTAAAAATTATCATTCTTTGAAATATATAGAAAATAAAAAGTTTAAGAAGTTTCTCATATGCAAGCATGATATGCGTTCATACTCATATTCTTGAATGCACCTTTCAAAATTTCAGGGTTTCAGCTTTCTAAAGAAAAAATTTTGTCTTTGAAAATGTGAAATGTGAAACAAGTGAATTGAATTTTCCTTAGCTTACTGTCTGAAATATTTACTTAAATTATGTATCATATTAATAGTGAAATTTTTAGGAAATTAACATCTCTGATGTACGAAAAGCACTTACTGGGAGAAAACTTGGGTAGAGGGGAAACTGACAGCATTTGAGGGAACTCTAATGGCTTTTGAACAGTGAAATAATATGATTTCTTTTTACTCTTTTCCAAATCATTGGGAAGATTGAGTTACTTTCAGGATATTTAGCACTATACTGCCAAAGTATTTTAGTAATATATCAGTTCAGTTAGTACAGATTTAGAGCTGACTGAATAGCCAGTTCTAGAGTGCTAATCATCATAGTTTTTTTTAATAGAATACAAATAAAAAAGGTAAATGGAGTAAATAGATGTGTCCCCAAAGTAAAGAAAAATTTGGGCAATGACTGTAATTATCTACCGTTCATCTTGTTCGTAGCATCTACCAATACATCTACATTAAGCACAAGGAATTCCTTTTGACCCCATTGTATATCTCTTCAGCCAAGAGCTGCCAAAACCAAAAACAATACTCTTTATTCAACTAACCATAACGTATTTCTATACAGATAGGCCTAATCAGAAACAAAAGTGCTATACCATAAAACTTTTTGAGATAAAAATACTTAAAGAAACAATAGTTCTACCCTGATAGGAAATGGAGAGAAAGACAAAGTTTTTCAAATAATCTTGCAAAAATGGATTTGTAGATGCAGCTTATGTGATAGAACGTAATAATTTTAATATGTGAATCAAGATAAATCTCATTTTTAATAACTTTGCCTCATAGTTAATTACATAGCTGAAATTAAATATTCATTGATTCATTAAAACAAAAAAGCAATAAAATAATAGCTCTCTTCCAGCATTGTACCTGGCAAATGTCTTACAGCTTTTCTCCACCGATTACTTTTAAGTAGAAAGTCATCCACAATTGTGTTTACAATAGCATTTTAATGAAAATCAATATATTTCCATGGAAAGGGTTTGCTTCATTGAATCTCCATAAATGTTTTAATTTTCATTTTTCAAAAGAAATGTCCTTGCCTAGTGTCCAGTTCTAAATTACTCTGTTGTTCATTAAACAGAAAAAAGAAATTATATACATACATATATGTAGTCAACTTACTTTGTGCTTGCACATAGTGTGTTATGAGGGCAAGACATTTGAGCTTGGAAATTTCCTTATGTTGAAGAAGAAATACTCCTAAAGAGCAGACCACTAAATTTAAGACTCATGTTGACTTCTGGATATATATCGTTTCCAACACATTTTCTGTCATATTCAATAACTTCTATTTCCCTCAGCCATGAAATCTGTGGAAGAGATATGTCAAGACTAATTCAAATGTGACAAGCTTTTTTTCAAATGTAGTCATGCTCAGTATGGAGAAAGTACCTAATGGAAGTAAAATTCATTAACTGTACACTTATATATCCCTTTCCATGAGCACAGTTATAATATCCCTGGTGTTTACTGAGTCCTCAGTATCAAATATCAAATTATTATTCTGAAAGACAAAAGCTAATTGAGGAACAGAAAATACCTTTTAGAAATGGAACTTGGATAGTAAGGTTTTAAGTGAAAGTGTTAGGAGGAAGAAGTTAATAGTGAGTACAAAAATGTAAATTTTCATTGGTTTCCTTTATAGGCACATCAGATTTAATGTGGTTTGTTTTATTTCTGAGGTATTAAATCATCTTGTCAGTGTTTTATTTTGTGATTTTTAATTTTCATTTTTCTTTTATTTTTAATGAAACTGCTACTTTAAATGGCAGCACAAACATCCATGTCTCTTGATTTAAGACTTCTATACTTCTTAATTACAATCTGGGTTGTTACCAGCTTGACAATTTCTGAAAACTTTCAATCTGTGGCTCCATATGTCTGATAAGTTTAATTTTCTAATTTATTGCCAGAATTGCGTGATAGTAGAGTAAAATGCATGTGTGTTGTCTTAAAAGAAAAAAATAAAAAAAGAAAGAGCAACAAAATGAAACATCAATAAGCTAAAGCAAATTATTTCTTCTGGCAAGTGTTCTAAGTGACGGTTCTTTATTTTTCTAGTTATAAGAGGGTTCATATGTAAGCAAGCTAACCTCTACAGTCACAATTTGTCAGCTTGACATGCTTGTCTGGAATAAAAGTCATACTATATGACATAATATTTTAAAAGTTCCTCTATTTTGAACCATTGTATGTTTATTGGTGAAAGTTTGTTATAAACCATGCTAGATTAGTGGGCTCTGTGGCCTTAATGTACCGTTAGCCCTTCTCATAACAACTGCTTTTCTACTTTGGTAAATACTGAGAGACAAAAACTAAGTAATATTTTTCCTTAAGCTAATTGCAACCTCGTTTTAAAGCATAGGGTATTATAAAAAAAATCATATTTTGTATGGTTTGGAATGCAAATGTAATTTGTTTTCTCTCTCCCAGTAAGGACCATGATTCTGCTTTGTGCTACAATGTATAGATAATGTTTAGAAATTGAGAGTGTTACATTCCAAGATAGGGTACCAGTTTCTTCATCTCATTATCATGCCATTTGACTGAAGACTGGTTGCTTCAAAAAGAAACTTGAAATACCTCACAGATATAACTATTTAATCTGTCACTGCTTCACCTCTCAGGAAACTTCACTTAAACCTCAGTGATCATTTTGCATCTTGAAACTGCAGTTTGAGAGTTGAAATGATAGAGCTTGTTCCACATTTTTATTTCATCATATTTCAAGATGAACTACTAAACATAAACTTGAAAAATCTTCAGATTACTTTGATGCACTGAGCAGAAGAATGATCATAAGTAAAATTTCCTTGACCTGAAGAACATAACTGAGTAAAGTAATTGATGTGTCTGTAACCCAGTCATAATGTTAGCAATATAAAGGACATTAACATACGTTACAGTTACAAGCCTGGGAGATGCAGAATGTTTGCAAGTGCCTTTGAATGAAGTGTTAGAAGGTGTTTAGCTTCTCAGAAATGCAGTTCTGTACTTTTCAGTGCAAGGGTCATTAGTCCCAGCACAGCAAAACATTATTCAAACTTCATTACAAGAACGTAAATAATCTCAGTGACATGACTCTATATATGGGCTCTCTTACTTACTGAGTATTCTGATTGTATTGCAGATGGAGCAACCATTTCATTTATGTGAAGTATTTGCCTTGTGCAAATTTGTTAATGATCTTTCATGGTGAAGAGCTTCAGTGATCATGTTATTGGTTATGTTTATTATCTAAGTTACAAAATTTCACAGTTAAAGCTTGGTGGGATGCAGTGGGTAAGAAGTGATATATAAAACTTTTACTATCCTGTTCCATTTAGAACAGCTCATCCTGAAGATTACTGAAATAGTGTAACATTATTCCATATTCATATTAAGGGAAATATTATTGAGATACTGATGGATGTTGACAACAGTCATTAATGAGTTGTGGTTGCACATTCAGACATCAGGGGTTTATTTCAGTGTTAATATGGCATTAACTAAGGTTAGATAAAAACTGAAGCAAGAAACTTCCTAGTACTGTAATTTAGCAATTCTTCAGTGTTGTGGTAAGAATGGTATTCCCCTATTTAGTGTTCCCACTAAATCACTTCAAACCATGTCTTGCTCGCTCACTTCTCTTTCCCCTCCCCCTCCTTCTATAGTGAGAGGAAGGAGAAAAGGAGAGGTGGTTGGAGAGGAGAATTGGAAGCAAAAAGGTAAAGATCATGGGTTAAGAATAATTTACTGGAAACAGCAACGGAATAAGAAAATGAACAGTAACAACAACAATACTAATGACAAAGTGTACAAGAAAGAAGTGAAAAATTCACATACTCGCCACAGTGAAAACCCTCCACCACCACCTGACTGCTCTCTCTGTCACACTGCCTGACCCAAAAGGCAACTCTTCCAAAGTCTCCAGAAAATGACCTGAGGTAGTATAGAATACCCTTGGAGTCCTAGCCATGCTCTCTTCTGACTACTGCAAAAATTAACTCTGTCTTGGACAGAACCAGGACATTTAGGCACATGCTATTTAACTTGATTTATGTACAAGGTCATCAGTTGGCTCTCTACTATTTAACATAGCTGACCAGATGACACTTAATAGATATTGATCAGATAACAGTTTTCTAACTTCATATTGTACTTTGTTTTGACCACTTTGACCTCACCACCACATTGGTGACATATGAGCAAATAGTTAATGAGATGAAGTGAAGGCTGACTGAACAGATAGGCTCAGAGGCTTGTGATCTGTAGTAAAAAGCCCAGCTGGTGACCAGTAAATAGTGATGTCCCTCACAGATTACTTCTGAGTCCAGTACTGTCTAGCAACATTTTTAATTATCTGGATGGAATTCTTAGCAAGTTTGCAGATGTCATGAAACTGGTAGGGAGAGATGATCCATATGTCTGAAGACAAGGCTGCTATTCAGTGGGCACAGTGGAACAATAGGCTGAAATCACAGAATTAGAGAATCATTACGATTGGAAATACCTTCCAAGATCAAGTCCAGCCTTCGACTGAATGTCACCATATCCACTAAACTATTTAACAAAGTGACACTTCACTTGTTTTTTGAAGACTTCCAGGGATAGTGACTCCACCAGTTCACTGGGGAACCCATTCCAAAGCTTAAAAACTCTTTCAGTGAGTATTTTTTTCCCAATATCCAACCTGAACCTCTCTTGGTGCAACTTGATGCTGTTTTCTTCCCCTTCTCTTATCACTAGTTGGCTGGGAGAAGAGGTCAAACCCCACCTCAACACAAGTCCCTTTCAGGAAATTGCAGAGAGCAATAAGGTCTCCCCTGACCCTTCTTTTCACCAGGCTAAACCACCACAGTTACCTCAGTCACCCCTCACAGGATTTATGTTTGATACCCTTCACCAGCTTTGCTGCTTTCCAGCCACTCATCCCCAAGTCTGCATGGGGTTGTTGTGACCCAAGTGCAGGACCTGGCTCTTTGTTTTGTTGAACCTCATATCACTGGCCTTAGCCCATTGATCAAGCCTTTCCAGATCCCTCAAGCAGAGCTTTCCTACCCTACAGCAGATAGACACTCCTGCCCAAATTTTTGTTGCCTGCAGACTGACTGGGCATACACTCATCTCCTCATCCAGATCATCAGTAAAGGTAATTAAACAGAACTGGCTCCAAAACTGAGAAACACCATGAAGTTCACCAAAGGGAGATGTAAAATCCTGCAGTCTGACAACAAATAACCCCATGCAATGGTACAAGCTGGGGAGCAACTGTGTAGGAAGGAGCTCTGCAGAATAGGACACCAAGTTGAATGTAAGCCAGCAACGTACCCTGGCAGCAGAAGGCCATCAGCATCCTGGGGTATATTAGTGAAAGTGAACAAGTTAAACAAGGTGATCCTTCTATTTGGCATCCATGAGACCATATAAAAAGTGCTGTGTCTCCTTTGGTGTTCCTTAGTAGAAGAGAGGCATGGATATAATGGAGTCAGTCCATTGGAGATCACCATGCCAATTGGATGCCGGAACACCCAGCACATGAAGGAAGTCTGGGGAAGCTGGGCCTGATGAACCTAGTGTACTGAGGGAGAGCTTACTGCTCTCTGCATCTACATGACCGGGCAATACAGGCAAAAAGGTGCCAGACTGATGCTGGAGGTGCAGATTGATAGGCAACAGAAACAAATTAGAATATAGAAAATCCCAACTGGATTTTTTTAAAAAAATCAGTTGGAGAAGTTAAATACAAGGAAGGCAACAACCAACTGAATTTTTGGGACCTGTTCTTGACTGAAAATTTTGCTGAATAACGTGAGCTAGTTAAAACATGCATTGAGCAGGGAGTGTGACCAGATGAGGTCACTTTGAAACAAAATTATTCTATAAGGATAATAAATATATTTACTGTACACTATAAGTGGTCTCAGATATGAACTGTGTATCCAGGGATCACATGATGCAAGTCAGATTTTTTTAATTTTTTTTTTAACTTTATATTTCAAGCAATGTGAAACAGATGGGTTTACCACAGCTAGCATTTAATTGTCTTTTATCAGCAATAACTTATTGGTAGCATGTTAGCAACAAGCTAACAGTAACACACTGATATTTTAAAACATTCTGCAATTTTCTTATGCTCCTAGTATTAGCTTGGAGCAAAAAGTTTAATTACATCTCTACTTAAAATGCCTCCTAGATCTATGTAGAATGCTAATTAAAAAAAACCAAACCAGATTGCTTCACTTGACTATTTAAATTTTGATTTTTAAAGTTGTTATTTTGACACTTGAACTGTTCGCTTTGGTGGTTTTTTTTGTAAGATCCTTTCTCTCTCTAGTATCCATTGGACAAGTAAAATTAAGTTGAAAGTATTTCAAAGAAACCTGAATAATTGAAAAAAATTATGTTATCAGAGATACAGAGATTAAAAAGAAAAACCATTTTGGAACTGACTGTGTCAGTTATGCCTGATGAGGAAGTATATTTTTCAGGTTTAAAATTTTCTCTGTTTTTCCATTTAAAGCCAAACTAGTGATTCACAAAAGTCAACAACTGCAACAGTGTAAACACAAACAAGAATTCCCAAATGCTTGTAACTTTCAAACAAACCTCAAAATTTGATCTTCATGTACAAAATTAAACTTAGACTAGTTTATTTCTCTTGATAGGATAACTATTTTGAAGTATTTCAGTAAGATTGTTTTTCTCTTTTCTTAAATCATGACAATAAACTATTGTGACTATTACTATGACTCATACTCCCCATTTCTTTTTTATTTTTTCTTCTTCTTTGAGAAGAAATTGTACTTCATAGATCATTTTTCTCACTCAGTATTTTTAAAATTCTTGTTTGAAAGTCATAATCAGCACTTGGCACTTTTTTCCTAAGTTCTCCTTAGTACTGCTGTGACATAGCATGTTACAGTACCACTCCATCAAGACGCAGTAGAAGAGGAAGGTAAGAGCATTTCAAGAACTAGCATATGGACAGCAAGATAATAGGAAATAGAAAACCACTGCTGATATAAAATGCTGTGAAATCTACAGGAATATAGTTAAGCAAATAGTCTATAGTGAATTAATCACAATTTGATGGCTTCTTAATCATCAGGAATTTCAATTTCGATGCTGAAATGCCACATTAAAAAGGTTAGTATGGCAGAACATTGTATTATTCTTAGAGTGCTGCTTTGAAAAGTGACACTTTCATCCTTTTACATTATACACAAGACTCAACACTTCCTATGATTTTAATTTGTTTTTCAACTTTGTTCTTCTTCCAGAAACCTAAATATTCACTAGAAATGCTAATATCTCATCAAATTAATACTTTCTATGCTTCAGAGTGCTAGCAAAAGTAGAATTAAATATCAAAGGGACTCTGATAGGTCTCCTTCATATGGTGATTGTCTTTGAGGTGACCTGATCTACATCTCAATCTCTCAAGTGAAAAATATATCAGTTTATAAATCCTGCTTTTTCTGGATAAACTGTAAGCAACAATGAATTTGCTGCTCCTAGAGGCAGCTCAGGACAAGCAGACTCTTAACCTAACAAGCAATAGTGAGTGCCTAAAATCAGCATGAATCTGTGTCAGTACATACAAAACTGCAAATATCACACTGAAAAAGTACTCCAAAGACAGTGAATTTTGAAAGATTTTTGTAGCATGCATGGAAAACAATGAAGATGAGAATTTTGTAACTGTAAATTCAAGCCTTTCAGTCTGCATACTAATGTAAAATCCAATACCTGACTTTTTTACATGTCTTTTGTAAGACTGAAGGACATGTCCCAGTACCGGGGATAAACATTCTTTCTTTGCTTTCATGAAAGAGTGTCCAAGGGTGGGTAAGTACAAAACCCTTCAAGAGTACTTAGATTGTACATAGAAAATTAGAAGTTGAGGGATGAATTCTCTGAAAATGTAGTATGTATTGAAGATCCAGTTCAGGGGTACCAAGAAAGCATGACATAACCTGTGTGTTTTCTGTCTGCTATTCCCAATACTTTAGGGCTGAGAAGAGTTTCTGTAGAGCAGAAAGAAGACCCACTAGTGCTTTCTGTGGGCTTCTCCAATAACAAAGAATCTAGGCTAACTGCAGTGTATAGCTGGTAGGAGGAGACAGGATAACTGAACTTATACTAGCATAGGGAACTCTAGTAGGAAAAACAGAATAAGGAACAGGAATGATACATAACAGAAAAGTGAATCTTAGGCTTTAGCTTATGGTTGAGAAAGCAAACAGAAGAGTATATCACCAGTAGAAACCTTACTCTCCAGAAACTCCATCACCAAGATTTTTGTCCCCAGTCATTGCTCTGCATTCTGAAATCATCAGTGGATCATATTCTTAAAATGACTTGAGAATATTCAGTCTGATCTTATTGGGCAATAATGTTTTCAGTATAATGCAGGGCAGGCAGCTCATTTTTCTGCTGACTAAGTCATAAAGAATTTGGTGTTGTTCAAAAGTAAAGACAATGAAATCTCAAAGAATGGTAACTTTTTTTGTTACTTCCAGTACAGGGGGAAAAAAGATAACAGTTCAGAGTAGAGGTCTTCCTAACTGGAGCCAGGGCAACAGAAGAGTGCATGTTCTCACTTACACCATCTATGTTAAAAAGAGAATTCATTATTAATAGGCAATGTCATTTCATTGACATGTTATACCATCCTGGGCCTTAAAATTGTGATATATGGTGGCTCATGAAATATTTTATTTTATTCATATTTAGAACATTTCTTGTGGTATTGCAAATGTTCAGAAAGTTTTTTTCTGTCATGGAAACATCACAACTTTGCATTAATAAGAAGTTGGGTGACTGGGTATAATGAGCTGAGTTGGGTGACTGGATATAATGAGCTCTGACTGACAATAAAATGCAAACAAAAGCAGACTACGGTAAGCCGTGGTAGAGGCTGTGGGTCAGCAAGCATGAGAAGAACAAAACCTGAATCTGCCAGAAAGTTACATCATACTATCATGTACTGATTTTATTGGTGGCCTGTATGATGCCTCCTCAGTAACAGAGATTGGGACCAGAAGGGCAGGGGAAGGGGAATATTGTGCAGGCATCCAACACGGAGCTGCAGAAAGTGTTGTATTTCCCCAGGCTCTGCTGTACCTACTCACATTTAGGGCCAGCTTCAGTAGCTGGAACTGTGTGTGGGTTGTGTGCGTGGGAGCATGAAGTTTTTCCTGACACAGCTTACCCGCTGCTTTGGTTCAGTTATTAAATTGAACTTTGCGGCATCACATTGTCTGGTGCTCTTTCTCCCTCCCCCCTCCTCCTTGACAACTGTTCATTGCGGATTTCTTTCTTGGCAGCAAGAAATAACATTTCGTCTCATGTTGACTGGAAATCTTCCTTACCAGAAATACATTTTTTTCCCTATATGGAAATATATAATTTAAAAACTGTTACATCTTTAAAATTCTTTTAGACTTAAAGGTGTTAAAGACATTGTAATAGATGATAGCTTCAAAAGAGGACAATAATAAAAAATATAAAATATTCTGGATCATGTACTTGTATCTAAAAATATGAGAAGTGCAATTAAATCTTTGTAGAAAAGCTCATCAGCTATGTTGGATATGTGTTTTTACATGTAACCTCTTCTGAAAAATAAACGGTAAAACTATACAGCATTAATAAGGTGTAATTTTTATATGAACAACATGTAAAATGCATGAGGCTATGTCTTGGGTTGAGCTGGCAAGACACCAACTGTCCAAGACAGAGAGAAAGGGTTCCTCCTCTCCCCAACCAGCCAAGGGAAAGAGGGAGAGGGAAAAAAAGCCACTAAAGTAGGTTTATGCTGAAACTAACTATATGTATTTATACAGTAAAGAGAAAATTAAGAGAAAACTACAATATAACACACACTTACACAAGTTATGTAGAACAAGAAATAACTTCCCACTCCCCAGTTAATACAAAGCCCATGAAAGCACTCTAAAAGACACCTAGCAAGAAACATAAAAAGTAACAACAAAATGTCTCTACTTCCCTGAAACTAAACAAAATACGATGTAGTGGCAGCAGGAGGAGGGCCCAACAGAGCAGAAGAACTGCAGCAGTCTTCTCTGTACCCCAGCCATAATGGAACTGACCTAACACCTCCCACTGCTGCACAAATATCTTAAGTTTGCGTCATCTGGTATGAAATACTTCCTTGGTTACCCAGTCAGGTGATAGCTGTCTCTCAATCCACATAGATTCTCTGAGCCTGCTAATTTGAGGCCTAGCTAAAACCACTACAGGCTAGACCAAGAAATATAGTTATATCTAATGAACAGCATAATTTGATTTTTTTGTCTCCCTGTCTTTCACAATATGAATAATTTCTTTCTCTTTTCCTGCCTCCTTCTTCTCTCTTCCTCCCTCTGTTTCTTCTGCTCTCTCTCCCCCTGCTTCCATCTTCCCTATGTCCCTTTCTTCTCCCTCTTTCTCTTCCTGCTTTCCTGCTTTCCCTTCTTGCTGCCTGTTTTTCTTCCTTCTTTCCTTTCTTCCTTCCTTCCTCTTTGTTTTGCACTCACTCCAATGGTTGTCTATATTCATTCTGTGCTACACAGAGAATATGTAATGCAAAACTTAAAAATTAAGCTATAAAGGCAGCAAATATAGAGAAATCAAAAGGGATTACTGGAAATGACAATATATGTTAGCTTCACTGTCCAGGTACACTGTTCATTCATTGAATTCTCTCTTTTTCCTCTTGCTCTTTATGGGATGTTTTAATTTCCCCCATAAATTTAATGACTATTCCAAATGAAATCAGGGATTTTTCAAATGTCACTGAAGAGAAACAACATTTAATTTGGGAATCTTCTATGAAACTATTGATCTTCATTACTGATAGCAACTTCTAAACTTAAATAGTATTATAACCAGATATTAAATTACTGCATCTCCCCATTATATAATAATTATACTACAATAATATACTTCTTTAGTATATTGTGTATATATCATATATTATAGATCATACATGTATACATTATATATCATAATAAATATAAATATATGTGTATACCATATAGATATATAATTATGCACTTGCATACTATATAAGCAATAGTATATATAATTATAATGTTCGATGTAATTATAAAGGACTTGATGCTGTGTAAGCACTGCTCAGAAATAATGAAAGCATCTCTGAGTTACCAATGTTGTTTTCAGCATGAATAGTCCTGTACTAGCTACTATAGAATTCTATATATAACTCTATCTCTGACAAAGCCAATGAGCGACCAAGAA
This sequence comes from Pithys albifrons albifrons, assembly GCF_047495875.1. Lineage (NCBI taxonomy): Eukaryota > Metazoa > Chordata > Aves > Passeriformes > Thamnophilidae > Pithys > Pithys albifrons. The sequence continues at coordinate 47,611,419 of NC_092458.1, forward strand.
GTTTGTTGGTTTCTAAATGTACATGAGAAACACATTGACCTCAGAACTTAAAACATTCATAAAAATGTATCACAATTTTTCTAGAAATGTAACCAATTATGACATAGAATGAAAGCAGTAATTTTTTTTCTGTTGTAAGTCTTGAAATATAATAGGGATTGGCAAACTTCTATCAGTTAGAGATAGTTGGCGTTCCAATAGGTAGAGAAGACTTTGTTCAATTAACAATTATAGCTGATCCCCACTCCCATGTCTGGAGATTGTCTTTTCTCATAGAATCATAGAATCATAGAATCGATTGGGTTGGAAAAGACCTCCAAGATCATCGAGTCCAACCCTTGGTCCAACTCTAGTCCATTTACTAGATCATGGCACTCGGTGCCACGTCCAATCTGCGTTTAAAAATCTCCAGGGATGGTGAATCCACCACCTCTCTGGGCAGCCCATTCCAATGCCTGATTGCTCTCTCTGGAAAGAATTTTTTTCTGATATCCAACTTAAATTTCCCCTGGCAGAGCTTAAGCCCATGCCCCCTTGTCCTATTGCTGAGTGCCTGGGAGAAGAGACCAGCCCCCACCTGGCTAGAACTTCCCTTCAGGTAGTTCTAGACAGTGATGAGGTCACCTCTGAGCCTCCTCTTCTCCAGGCTAAACAACCCCAGCTCCCTCAGCCTCTCCCCACAGGGCTTGTGCTCCAGTCCCTTCACCAGCCTTGTTGCTCTTCTCTGGACTCGCTCCAGCACCTCAATATCCTTTCTGAACTGAGGGGCCCAGAACTGAACACAGTACTCAAGGTGTGGCCTCACCAATGCAGAGTACAGGGGAAGGATCACTTCCCTGGTCCTGCTGGCCATGCTATTTTTGATACAGGACAGGATCCCATTGGCCTTCTTGGCCACCTGGGCACACTGTTGGCTCATGTTGAGCTTCCGGTCAATTAGTACTTCAAGGTCTCTTTCTGCCTGGCTGCTCTCCAGCCACACTGTGCCCAGCCTGTAGCGCTGCAGGGGGTTGTTGTGGCCAAAGTGCATGATCAGGCTTGTCTTACCACTTTATGATCCCCTTTATATGTAACTCCAATTTTATGACATCCGGTGTGCTTGTAGCCTAGCAGAAAAGAAGAACTATTCTATGGAATAAGATGAACAACTCAAAAACTGAAAGAAGGGAAAGGAAAAAAAAGAAGGAAAGAAAGCAGGGAAGAAGAAAAATCCTTTTTATTTGAGTGATTCCTTTAAAAAACTGATCTTTTGGAATTGTTTCCAAAAGCTTTTCTGAAGATGACTGTGTCTGAATTACTTCAGAAATTAAAACATGTTTCAAAAGAAGAATCAATTGCTTCTCAAGCAGGAAAGAGCCTTACTTGATTTTGAGATCATTATTTCTTCTGGTCCTTTATAAAGTTTTTAGAGTAATAAAAACTAACCTAACTAAACTGACATAATTTCATTAATGTTCTTTTATATCACCTGGCAAACACATATACTTGTAGAATCACCCCGCTAAGATTGTTTCAAGTTTCAACTTCAATATGAATGTAGTTACTAAACTCTCATTTTCTTATCATAAGCTTGACTAAAAACTTTAGTGCTCAAAAAAAAGTATATTTAACACTTTTTTTTCCAAGAATTCATGTTTGTTGTCAATATTTCTATATCATTCATAGAACTCCCTCTGGTGGATTATTTGAAATATGAACATACAATCTCTAACGTATATGTCTCTAGAGCATAATTTCATGACTTTCAGCACTGAGAATATTTCAGTTAGCATTTTAAATTTTTTATTTTATACAGATATTATTTATCTTGATAGTGGTTATATTATTTACCGTGAAAGAAATTCTCAGATTACATCTGTTGTTTTTTTTGGCATATCTGTAGTGTTGCTATCCTTTACCATGCAAAGGAGAATTTATTAAAAAAAAATCATAATAATAAAAAAAATCCCACCCCCCCACCCCACCCCACCCCACCCCACCCCCACCAAAAAGAAAAACAAAAAAACAAAACAAACCCAAATGAAACCAATTCAAATAAACTGAACAGTCTCAAGTTTATCGATACAAGGATTGTCAGGGCAATCATGAGAAACACTAACCATGGAGAACTGCCTGGATTGGTTACTTAAAACTAACATTATTTTTTAATGTTCCCACAAGCGAGTTATCTATGTACCCTAGAGCAAAAAGATGAAGAATGAAGGGTCTGAATTTGAAATGAAACCCTGAGGAAGAAGGACCATGAGAAGAATGCCATAGAACAGGAAACTGTAATGGACAAGAAATATAATGATACATGATTGTTTATGTTCTCATGTTAAGATAGAGTAGCTAACTAGAAAAGTTTTTAGTTCATATTTGAAACTATATTTTACATCAGTAGCAACAAGTTGATTATTGTGTACATCTTCCACAGGTATGAGAAGATATGGCTTATTGAAGAAGGGAAGTGAAAAGTAATAGTGGTAAATGGAGGGGCAGTCAGGGAAATAATAAGGATTAGCACTTATAAAAGAACTTCTGATAGACTGAAAAGGGCATAATATTAAAAGAGAGAAAATGAGAAAAACAGAGACCAGCAGAACTAGATTTTTCTATAAATGCTGTTGTCCTTCAAGTTTTAAAAGTGAGAGATATTATGAGGTATTGTCATTACGGAAGATTTGAAGATGTAAAAAATGCAATAAGTAAATATTTCTAATAAAAGTAGAGGCTAGTCATTTCTGGATATAGTTGCTGCCAGGTTTCTTTACCAAATAGTTACTAAGGTGAAGTGAATTCATGACCTCATGACTTGAAAGCATCATTGAAACACTGGTTGTTAAAGATAAAATTGGTTCATGTGATGCTGAGCAAACCTTATTTAAAATGAAGGATAAGCAAACTATGGGTAGCACTTAACAATCTTGATAGTAAAAGTAAAGAACTTACTATAATAACTTAGTTGACCAGATAGATTAAGAGCTAAGATATTGAGGAGACCTAGATCTTTAAAATCAAAAGTATAAAATAAACAGGTATAAAACTACCCAGATTTTGTATTCCCAGAAAGAGGGGAAAAAGCTTTTAGAGAGGATTCTGACCAAAGAAATAATTGCCTCAAACACAAGCCACAGAAACAACTTAGAAATGAGCTAAGAAAATACAAGTAATGGAAAAAATATCAGTGCAGGAAAAGGAAAAATCAGTAAATACATATTTGAAGTGGGAAGCACTAAGTGCAGATTTGAATTACTTCGTTTTAACAAATACAAAAAAAAAAACAAAACAGAAAAAAAGCCCTGAAAAACTTAAGGGATTTTAATTGCTAAATCGAGAAAATAACAGTGTGAATTGCAGTGTGATAGTGAGGGTATTTACCAATAATTATATAAATGTCATGAAACTTAATAATTACTTGACCTTTTAATAATCACACTGATCTCAAACATGTAGATCAGAGCAGGATATGCTTCAATGAAAACTGAAATTCTTGAAAGGAAATTTATCACAATTAAGGTGAAGGTAAAACTCAGAGTTCAAAATACATGCTACTGATACAGGTGTATGTGTATGTCTTTGTACATGTATATGTCTGCATATATCATATACATATATGGAGTAGATTAAAGAAACCCTTCCTTTGCAGTGTGGTGCTGAAAAAAAAAAAGGGGTGGGGGGGAAGGGGGCTTATGTCTGGATGCAACAGTGGATATTGGAATATTTTGTGTAATTCTCATGTCACCATTTTTAAATAGCAATTGGCATTCGGAGGGTGTGAAAAAGGGGGAGACAGAGGATTATAGGACAAGAGAAAATGCCCTGCAATAAATACCTTAGGGTGCTCAGGCTGTTTCGGCTTATTAAAAAGAAGAGAAGACGAGGTACTTGATGACAGTATATCTCCACAGGGAGAAACTGCTCTGAAGTAAAGAGCTCTTTAATCTAGTTGAAAAATCTTTGCAAGAGCCAATTCAGTTTAGATGGATTAGAAATAAGGTACACTTTTCCATCAACAAGATTGCTGAAACACTGGAACAAACGGGGATAGCTGCAGAGAAAAGCATTGAATTCTCCATCTCTAGACATTGCCATCTCAAGAATGAATACATTTGAATAAAATTTAGACAAAGCAGAAATTATCCTGTCACAGGGTGATTGGAGAACTGTATATGCAAAATATATTTGATAAACAAAAAACCTAGACTAATGATTTAACCGGTCATCTTGGCTTTAATTATAAATATTTATGTCATGCTAATCTATTTTTTTCCTTGTTAGTGCTTGATATATCCTGTTAAAAAGGTTCAACAGAGGAGCAGGCTGCCATTTTGTTAGTCATGAATATTTAAAACTGAAAAAAGTGGAATTCTATGGGCTGAATTCTTCTTAACAGGTAGCTCAGCAGGGGGAAATTTTGGAGTTTAGGGTATCATTAGAAAAATTTTGCCAAACAAGGAATAAGCATTATTAGGAAGGATAGGAAATTCCTTAGCTCAGGAGGAAGCAGATAGCTGAAACTTAGAGGTAATGGATTCTTTTCTTGGACTGGATGGGTTTTTTTCACAGAAATTCTGTTGAAATGTAGGGTTTGTTGCAGCACAGATGTATGTTGTAGTTCAATCAATAGGAGGATAGTTTGTTGAGGTGTGTTTACTAAGGAAAAGAGGCAAGGAATTTAACTCAGTGCTCCATAGATTCTGTAGCCTTTCCTAGTCTCTAATCATTAGTTTGAAACCCTGATTGTCAAGCATCATGAAGGTATGATGCTCATACATAAGTCATGTAGCCTTAAATAAACTAAATATCTGATTCAGTTTAAATAATACCTTATATATAGAATAAAAATATTCTGTACAGAAGCATGTACATTCACATAAATCCTTATAAGGATACTATCTATCCAGAGAATAAAGGATTGACTTTTATAAATAAAATATCAGTGGTTTTGATACTGGAGAAACAAGCTACTTAGATGTTACACATTAAAAACAATCCAAGTTTAAATTCACATGCTAGTCATTTACCTGAGATGCAATACTTCTGGCTGCTGCCAGTATACCGCAGTGAAAATAAAGAACAGTATCCTTTTCACAAAAAAATGAGTTGCAAAATTTATTTATATAGAAAATGTTTCTAAGGTATATTTACAAAAGACAGTGCTGCTAGGTGGTTTGCTCTAAGAATGGCATTGCCTGAAACGTCGTTTTTTTCTTGCATGGTTGGGAATTTATCTTTCCATCTGAAAATGCAGAGACATGTAAAATATGTACAATATGCAACATTGTTTAAACTATACTTTAGGCCTCAGATGGAAAATATGGCTTATTATTAAACTAATAGAAACAATGATGATTCTTTTTTGTGTTTTGTTTTTATTAATGTCGTTACAACAGTCTCTTTGGAGCTGAAAAGCACTGTAGAAAATGAGAGAACATTAGACCATCAAAATGCACTGCTATTTCTATTATGTTTAAATAAGTGACTTGACATAAAAAAATCCATACAATCCCATCTAATTTTCAATTTTCCTTGCAAATGTAATTGTTTGTAATGAAAAATAAAACAAATATTAGTTCACCCATGAATTTATACTTACACCAGTCCATACTTAATATTCACCTTTCAAAATTCAGAATATAAATGAAATGTGAGGATTAGCTTGCATGACTTGGTCATATTAATGATAGCTGCCTGGTCTAAGCTTGGTGTTCAAGCTTCCTCTGCCATCTGGGAAGAAATTTAAGGTTCTCCAAAGGACATTTAAATGCCATCTATCTTCAATTTCTGGGCAACAATAACTACCCAGAGATTAAAACACTTCTTTTTCATGCTTCAGAAATCAATTTGAATTTCCTACTCATTGATTCAAATCTTTAACATTTCCCCAAATCTTCCATCTAGATATCTGTCTCAAGGACCTTTTTTTTTTGTTTTCTTCTTGGAAACAAGTCAACAAAAATTAGTTCACGTATTTTTAGGAATGATTAAAGACAATTTTATATAAATACAACTGATGACCAGTCACTAGCCACGTGTAGCCCTGTCACTACAACTGTTTGAGTTTCACTGTTTAGATTGCTTTGTACATGTGGAAAGCCTAAGCATCAAAGACAGGCTTCTGAATTGTGCTCTAGGGACCAGGTATTTTAGAAGGTGTCAAAGTATTTAAGTTCTTTTCAGTGTTTTCAGCTTTCAGTGCAAAAGGTCATTTTTTCAAACAAAGACATTAAATTCTAGTGGTGCTTACAGTTCCATGTAAAAAGGCATAGTTACTCCATTTTAACTGGTTGCATAGGCAGTGATTTCTTATTTGTTATAGTGATTTAATATTTATTCAGCATATGTATTCATTTTGTTAGGGAGCAGGTTGTAATTTGACTCATTCATTTCTTTGATAATAGACAAAACTCTTGTGGATTGATTTAAGAGAAGTGTGGTATAAACACTGTCATGTATTATACATTTTCTTCATTGATTAACACTAGAACAAAAAATATCCTTTTCATTTCCATTATATATCTTTATACAGCATAACCATAATAAACACAAGTATTGGCCAATACCTAGAATGAAGTAAACATGGAAAATGCACAATTGTTTTATATTTCTTTTCTTATTATTTACAAATCATCCTTTTTCAGTATGACAAAGTTGTATGCTTTATAATTATGGAAATTTTATCTGCCAGGTTTCTAGCTTTCTGAGATCAGAGATGCGTAGGCTGGGAAAGCTTTAGGAAGGAGACATATCATTTAACTACTGAATGCAAGAGACAAAACATTGTTCATTAGTTTATGTTAATGTAGATTTATTAGGTAAATGTAAACAAGAACTTATTTTCATAATTTTCTTTCTTATCTTTAAGACTGTGATCTTTTCTAGGTGGTGTTACTTCAGTGCGATTGCACTACAAAAACATTTTATTTCTACTTTGCCCAATGTTTGTTTAATTCTCATTTCTGGAGTGACACCAAATGAAATTTTATTTTATTCATATTTCTAGAGTATTCTGTGTAAGATTAAGGGTAGTCATTTGTAAGGAGAGGAATGCTGTTCTTTTTTTCTTTTTTTTTTTTTTTTTCATTTAACTAATTATTATTATTGTGGAAATGAGCTGCAGTCCTGGAGTAGAGCTTAAGCTTTTGTGTCCATTTTAATATTTTATCTTCTTTACAGCAAATAGGGAAAAAGTACTCTAAGTACTACCACCTTATTCTGTGATTACAACTTAATTAAATTATTAATTTTGAAAAAGTCTCCTTGTGAGGTCACAACATTTTTTTTATTTCTATTTTTATTTCAATTCAGCCATTAAGTCCAAATATTTTTTTAGGAATTAATAATGAAAATATGTATCGAACTCAAATCATCTTTATGAACCTTCTTTCATCAGTGCATTTCTGTCAATGTCTGCTATTTTTTACTTTTCACATCTGTGTTGGAATTCTGTAGTCTTCTCTTCTTGCAATGAGTTGCCTAGACAAGGCTGCTGAAGAAACTAATCTGATGTGTTTCATAAAATAAATCCTGCCAAAAAGATATGATGTTAAAAATCAAAATATTTTTAACCTAGTTTAGTTATATTAGTTTGAGGTCCCATTAATTCTGACATGTTATTTTAAATTTCTTATGATTTGAATTGATTTTTCTAAATAGAGTTTCACAGATATACTGTATCTTTTGGCATAAGTACTGGTATCCTTGTGTACTGATGATTAATAGAATTGCAGAGAATCTCTTCCGTTTGTGAGACCGTGGTCATCTGGGCCTTTATGTATGACTTCCTATTGCAAGCAAGGAGTTAAAGTATTATTTCTGTTTAAGCTAATTAACTTAAAAATTTGAAGTTATTTAAATTAGCAGAATGTATTTATTTAAATCTGCAGTTTCACAAAACCAAATTTTGGCAGTGACAACGACTGTTCAGTATAGCCTAGTGCAAAGTTCTAAATAGGTCTAGACCTATCAGATTTTTTATTGTTGTAAGAGTAATGTTTTGTGCTTAACAACAATATAATTTTTCAGAAGGTGAAATGCTGTGCATTGCTAGCATGAATAAAAGAAACATTCCTCCTTTCATGCCCTTTCAGCAGATAAGTCTAGCCAGTGTAGCTGCTGTTTGCAGTAGTGTTAAAGAAGTATAGTAAAGCCTTCTGATGCTGCTATCACAGCCAGGAAAGTAAGGAAATTGCTTTTTCCTAAAATAAAAAGGTTAATGACAATTAATAGTTTCACTTGTGTTTCATTAAAGATTTTCCCACAGGTAGTATAGTCTAATTCTCTGCTTCTTTATCCTACTCAGAATTAGCTTTTTTAAGGTTTTTAGTTCAAAGTTCAAAACTGTTGTTCAGACAATAATTATATCCATTTATTTTTCTTAAATTTTCAGTATCTACCAAGAAGGTGCTGATACCTCATCCCCCCCCCATATATTTAATTTATACAGAAGACCTCGTAGTTGGCATGCAGTAATAGTGTAGTTTGCCATGAACAAATTCAAGCTGGGTCAAAGCTGTTTTCTTTTTTTATATCTCAGGTGGTTTATGTTTATTGTTGGGTTTCCTGTATTTTTTTGAGGGGAGAGTTGCTGGTTTTTTTCTTTCACCTGGGGTGCTCTGAATTTTCTGAAATGCTTCCAAAGTTTAATCAGTGTTCCTGTTTCACATATTGACAAAATGTATCAGTTTTGCTTTAACAAACTTATACTACACAGGTCTTTATGTTGGCAAGTGGAGAATAACACAAAGGCTACAGACCATCTGAATCACATGCAGCACAAGTCGAAATTCTCAGTTTTTAACTGTGTAGGCTCACTACTGAAATTGTTAAAATACTACTAACCACATACTAAATTGCAAGCCAGCAGATTGAAAGAAATTATTATCCCACTCTACCCAGGACTCATGATGCCTTAACTGTAATGCATGTTCCAGGTGGTGTCATTTCAATTGATGAGCAAATTGAACCAGCTATGAAGCTGAAACAGGAAGCACACAATATATGAAGATAACCTGGGGGGGGGGCATTCATGAAGAAAAGAAAGCTAAGGGAGGCAGTATTTTCAGTGACCTGTAAGGGGTTGTGGAAAGATAAGATCATTCTTTTCTTGAACATGCACGGTGAGAGAACATTGTGACCAGTCCCAAGCTGCAGTTTCCAAGTGAAAGACATTTCTTCACAGGGCGAGTAGTACTCATTGTTGCAGTTGTCTCTGAGGGTTTGTGGATATTTTGTGCTTGGAAATATTACAAGCTACATTCAGCAAGGCTGTGAGCATCCTGTTTCATCAGTCAACCTGATGCATTGAATCTAAATTTGCTACATTCCATTGCTGTTCAATCAAGGAAAATTGTAATATTCAAATAACATTCAGATGTAATTCTTTGTGACATTCTGCAATTTTCCATTTTCAGTAGAATTTTCATGAGATTAGAACTATAATTCAGATCAGATTCAAAACCCTATGGTGGAATGTCGTCTGTATGTATGTAAGTGTATATACATTCACACCACTTGTGTATGTCTATATACATTTGTGGCATTACTGACCAAGTTCCAATTACCAAAACCAACATTTAATCAATAATACCCATAATTTTGGACTTGCATTTTGTGCCATGGAAACGAAGATAATTTAAAAGAAATGTCGAAATTCTTGTAAATTATGACTGAATAGTAGTCTCTAGACAGGTGACTTTATAAACTTAGCACATTCTGCAGATGACCTTATGTTCAGAGTAATAAAAAAAGAAAGTTTTATTTAATATGTATGACTCAAAAAGCCAAAACTCGCAACCTAGGAGTGTAACTGTAAATTCTGTTGCATTACTATGGTACAGTTCTGTAATGGGCTTACTGCGGAGTTAATAAGTAGCATTTCACATGGAAAATAAACTACATATTTGGAAGTTAACAACTCATATATGCAATCTCTCCACATAAGCGAAAACTGTCAAAACTGTGGAAAACACTAGCCTATGAAACATCTGCTTCTACTTGGAATTGGAACTCTGACAAGTTTGTATCCAAATACAATCAATTTTCCATAATTCTATTGTATTTCGTAAACACTGAACACACTTACTGTTTTGATTCTAAACACATGAGCCTTGTACTGACACAAAGAGCAAGAATCAAAAGTTTTGCTAAACTCTACTACTCTTCTGAGGATCAGTATTTTAGGGACGTACAAACCTTTTCTTCAAGCCAGTTTAATTCAGCTGTAAAAAGTTCATTCTGAGGATTGTTAAGCTGCTTTACTTAGGTGTAGAAAAATCTGAGACACAGTTGTGAAATTCCTAGAGGAGATTAAAACTTTATGTTAATTAGAATTTTATTATAATTTTTGAAAGGTATGATCTAAGAATTTATTCAGAAGTACACCTGACAGTTTTCCTCTCTATAGTGAATCTTCAAAATGTATTGCCATGACTTTCTCATGAAAGTTGTTACAATGTGCATCCACAGACAGGATTTTGCAAGCTTCTTTTTAAACACTAGTGTTTTTCTTATTATGAATTTCACACATATCAACATAGATTAATGATTCTGTAGTATAAATTCCTAAATTAAAATCTACTTATTTTTTCTTTTCTTTTTTCTTTTTTTTTTTTTAATTTTGGTGGCTAAATTGCTTTTCAGTAACATAAGTTCTAAACATGTGTTCATAACAGTTTTAACACGTTTCATCTTTTCCATACATCAAGACCTGCTGAGATGTATTGCAACTGGCTTTTTTATTGTACACTTGGTAAATAATCTTCCTTTTAAGAAGTGATATCTGAGAATATATTTTGGAAATTCATTATATAATTCAGTACCTCTTAAAGATTTCTGTCAACTACCTGCTGGAGAAAGGAATTAAATGAAAATATTGATACTTTGTTTTTTTTTCATTCAGCATGTTACTGTACATGAAATGCAGTGAAGTAGAAGTGAAGAATAATATCTACTGCTGTTTGGTTTTATGTTTAATTAAAATTGAGAAGAGACAATAGTAGTAAAATTCAATGTTAGCTGAAAATTTGCTTATTTTAAACAAGGTTGTATTTGCTAGGTACTATGTTTCTTAGTAAGAAGAATTAAAATATTGTGCTTGGGAGATAACAGCAGGTATGAAATATCAATGTTTAGTTTACCTTTATGATATTCTTACTCCTGTTTCTACTCTTCCTATTTTTCTTTTGTAAAAGGAGCACTATATAGAACATAGTATGTTGTGCTAGGCGTTTCTTCCAAGTCTGAGACTTGCATCATGGCTCAGAGATATTTTTTGCTTGGTGTTGCTCACAGGACAAAAATGTGCTCTTACATGTGTGCATCCTGTGTTCATGTGCTGAGATAAATAAGCAAATTTAGTTGAAATGCAAATACTCCAAAGTTATTTGGAGGAGGGATTGCTCTGTGATGCAAAGATGGGAAAGCTCAGAACTCAAAGGCATATAACACAAGTACATCACATTTAGTTCACTGAGTAGACTCGGTTTAGTCTAATTACTACTCTGTTCTGCATGGGTTATACCACTGTTTTCTGTCCATACAGAAGCAGGTAAACCCTTTTTGAGCCCTTTTTTGGTGGGTTTTTTTTTTTTGGTTTGTTGGGGGTTTTTTTGTCCACTGACTTAATAGGGCTGCCATTAATAAGGGTTCTAAATCCAATGACAATACATGATTTAAGATTTGAAAATTATAATATCCCATTGATTTATCTTGATTGAATAGTCAATCCAATATCTATGGAAAAAATATTGATGAACAAAAATATGTTCACAGATATACTACTGGTGCTCCGTATTTTGTAGCTTGTCTTCCACAGAAGATTTGTAGTCCATAATCTGAGTACCTGTGCTGATCTTGGCTGGGGTAGAGTTAATTTTCCTCTCAGTAGTTGGTATGAGTCTGTGTTTTGGCTTTGTGCTGAACATAGTGTTGATAATACAGAGATGTTTTTTGTTATTGCTGAGCAGTGCTTCCAAAGAGCCAAGGCCTTTTCTGATTTTTGTTCAGACATGCTAGCAAAGAATTTGAGAGTGCATGGAAGTCTGGGACGAGACACAGGCAGGACAGGTGACCCAAACTGACCAAGGGATATTTCATACTGTAGGCAATATGTTCAGTATATAAAGTGACAGAAAAAAGTTGAAATGGGTGGGATGTTCAGAAAGATGATGTTTGTTCCCAAGTTACCGTTATGGGTGATGGGTCCTTGCTCTCCTGGAAATGGCTGAGCACCTACCTGCCCATGGGAAGCAGTGAATTAATTCCTTATTTTGTCTTGCTTTTGTGTGCAGCTTTTTTTTTCCTCATTAAACTCTGTTTATCTCAACCCATGAGTTTTCTGACTTTTACTCTTTCAATTCTCTCCCTGATCCTACTGGTGGGGGACTAAGTGAGTGACTGTGTGGGGCTTGGTTGCTGGCTGGTCTTAAACCATGACATCAATAGACGATGGAATTTCAAAAAATTGTGCTAAATGCTGTGGTTCCTTTTAGGAAGTTTAATGTAGCATCCTCTTTAATGTAAAGGATTTTGACTTGCTGCTAGTGACTTTGCTAATGTACTACATACAGAGTCTAAGCAACCAGTTTGGCTTTTGGATACTGTTCTGCTGAAAGCCATTAAATCTAATAACCTTGACATAGAATCTGTAAGGCTGAGATAAAACAGATTTCATAAGAATGTTCAGGATAGATAAGGCAAGAAAGAGAAACTTAAATGACTTGTTTACATACAATTTTTTACCAAGGGCCTTAGACAACAAATTAACTTCATTTTTTAAATAGATAAGTCAGCATACCTACCTGAAAATTTTATGAATGCTGACAGACACTGAGAGCATTTGGAACTTACCTAAGTATTCAGAAGGACGTTAGCTGTGATATTCAATCTAACATCTATGTTGTCCTTGGTAAGAGAAAAATGGAAGCTGATAAATGTGACAGCAGTGACGAAGATAAGTCCCACAGAGCCATACAATGATTAGCTTGATTTCTGTATAAATTGATGAAACTATAATAAAGGAGAACAGGTATAAATATTACTTTAAATAATGGAAAAGAAACAAAAGAAATTTTGCTAAGGCAAACCCTATCTTGCAAGTCTATTTTCTGTTATGTGCTTGGATTTACAAAAGTCCTCTGATGTCTGTGATTGGCAACTCTTAAAAAAAAACATGCGGCCAACAATTAGGAAAAAATCGCTGAGAATGGATATAGAGATGTCACTGTGTAAAAAGTTACCGATAATGTTCAAAAGACATGTATGTTCTGAATGACTCAATTAAACATTCTCATTAATTGTATGGTAAAAAGAACAAACGACAAAAGAAAATGGCCTTATGCACAGTAAACATTACTAACAGTAGTAAAAGCCATAGACTGTCTCTAAGAAGTTGCAGAAAGATCTTGTAATGATAAGCACATAATGCCAAATAAAATCAAATATCAATAAGTGAAAATAATGGTAAAAAAGCAATCTGCATACATTTAATGATGGGATCTTAACTAGGTAACCTTTATTGGGGAGAGAAAAAAGTGCTAGTAATTTTTATTCACTGAGTTCAGCTGTCTGCTAATGAGATTGTTTGCTGAGTACACAAGGTGGTTACATAAGAAGAGGAGTACTGGGGAATATTAGAAAAGGAAGAGAGGACAAAGCAGAGGAAATACCAAATCTTACTCTGCTCCATGGCTTTTGTTTTCACCTTTCATACTGCATGTTACTCTAGTTATCTAATCTCAAAAAGAATATATAAAAACTAAAAATCACTGAAAAAAGAATCAGTGATGACTGCATCTAAGTAAATGTGTATGTTCTGCAGAGTAATCTGAAGTCTGAATCTTCTGCCGTCCAGTTCAAATAAATATCCTACAGCTTAGGTTTCCTTTTCATAGGAAGAGGCATGGGAGGTGAAGCTGATGAGTGTACATCTCCCTCCTTCAATCACCATGAGTAAATTCATGTTGGAATTACACTTCCATGGCATTCTGTTTAGTTGTAGCTAAGGATAATAATGGAGTAATGATCAATAATGTGAGGAAGACCCTTATCTCCAGAAGAAAAGAGATGTTTTTGTAGTGATGGGTTTGTCTTTTTTTTGCGGGGGGAGTGTAGTTGGGCAGTGAGAAAGAAGTAACTGCTAGAGAGATTTTATTAAATATTTAAGACACAAATGGCATGAAAAGATTTAATTGGATATTATTTCCCTCATTTCAAGTATTGAGCTTCATCAAATTAATTTCAGCAACAGATTTAAAAGTAAAAAAAGGGAATATTTGCCTTTTATAGGCGTGTACTTAAATTATATAATTGACTGCAAGAGGTTCTAGAAAGACAAATCCTAAAGAGATTCAAACTGCTATTAAATAAATTGAAGAGAAGTCCACAAAGGTCTTCTAAACATCTCATACAGAAAATCCCTAAAATCAAAAATTTCCAAAGTCTATGAATCACAGACAAGATAGAACATTCACCATTTTAAGTCTTTCTAGTCCTTGTCAAAGTTACATCTGGTCAGTGGTCATAGATGCACCTCTTCTTGCTCTAAACCCACAGAGCTCTTTTTATGTCCCATGAAAATTTAAACACTGAGTTTCACCTAGATGCCCAAATTCTATGCAAGAGTTTATCAGCTATCAATAAGCTCATCTGAATAAACACCACATTTTTAAATGCCATGAGTACCTTCTAAAGCATAAGGGAATCAGGAGATTCAATCCTAAAAATTGAGTGAATCCATGTGTTAGTTCAAATTCTTAATTTTAAAGAATATGTCTGTTCTGCTTCCTTAGGGTAATAATAGCATCCCTGCAGGTGTAAATGTCATCCAGTAGTGTTCTCTTTATTGCCAGAAAAAAAACATAAATGTTTCTTTGTGCCTGGTCCTGCACTTAGATCTCAACAATCTCATTCGGTGCTAACTGTCTTGAGGAAGAGCAGCTGGAAAGCTGCCTGGCAGAAAAGGACCTCGGGATGCATGTGAACAGCTGCTGAACATAAACCAGTAGTGTGCCCAGCTGCACATGCCCTGTATCAGAAACAGTGGTGCCCTCAGGACTAGAGCAATGATTGGCCCTTTATACTCAGCATGGGTGAGGCCACACTTTGAATATTGTGTTCAGTTTTGGGCCCCTCAGTACAAGAAGGACAATGAGATGCTGAGACATGTCCAGAGAAAGGCAGCAAAGTTTATGAAGCATTGTTAGCACAAGTCTTGTGAGGACTATCTGAGGGAAATAGGGTTATTTAGCCTGGAGAAAAAGAGGCTCAGGGGGACCTTACTGCATTCTACAACTACTTGAAAGGATGTTGCTGTGAGGAGAGGATTGGTCTCTTTCCAAGGTAACAAGTGACAGGACAAGAGGAAATGGCCTCAAGTTGCATCAGAGGAGGTTTAGATTAAATATTACAAAAAATTCCTTCACTGAAACAGTAGTCAATTATTGAAATAAGGTGCCCAGGTAAGTGGTAGAATCATCATCCTTGAAAGTGTTCAAAAGATGTGTGGATGTGGCATTCGGGCGTATAGTTTAGTGGTAACAGTTGGATTAAATGATTTTAGAGGACTTTTCAAACCTTAGCAATTCTGTATTTCTATGAACTTGAACACAAACTAATGAAGAAAACACCAAAACAACCAATAGTGAGACACAGGTATAAAGTTCTCTTTGCCTCCTTCCTCTTCCTAAGAAAGAACTTATGCTAAGAAGTTAATGCATATTACAGTTAATTGCAGCACGAGATTATTTGATGTTAACACCCAGTCTTGAAGAGAATGAAACATAATGTATGTTCTTTCCAAATTTGTAATTTCCAAAGCATCAGTAAAACAAGACTAACTGTCAGTTTAATCAATATTATGTGCAGGATGACAACTATTTTGCAATTTCATTTCAGTCTGAAATTCGTCTTTCGGGATTTACACAGTAGATTAATATATTTTCAGCATTCATTTAATAGGTTTAGAAAATGTTTTATCAAACAACTTAATGTGACAAGTTTTCAACAGCCTTGTATCTTGACAACCACTTAAGAGCTAAATACAGTGTTATTTTAGATTATAACATATACCATTACTTTGCTGGAAAGGGTGTGGAAATCACCATTTGTTAATGGTCAGATATGTTTGGGTGAATCATCCTGTTTTATGAAATACTGTGAAGTACAAAAAATTTCAGTCTTCTAGAGGAGGATGTATTTTAATTCACTTTGTACCCTAACGCTGATTCTTTTACATTATTATGGATTTAATAATGTGTTTGAAGGTTGTAAGTGCTGTTAGAAAGTAATTACCATGAGTCTCTTCAAACTTGCTTATAGAATGGAAGTATATGGAAGCCCCCTTTCAACTGACAGGTGGTTCTTTCCCACAATCCTTTCCATATTTTTTGTTTGTCTAATTTGAAATATATTCTCTTCTTTCATACTAATTAAAATTCTCAGGAATGCTTCAGTTTATGCTGCACGTTAGTTGACAGATCAGAGTTCAACAATGAAAAACAAAATGTGTGAGAGAGTGATTCAGGCACATAACAGGAATTTCCTGAACTTTCTATTTTTCATATGATGGGTTTTCTGTTTTCTAGAATGCTCTTTGAAGGCATATACTTTTCCAATACAATGATTTGCTGTAAATTAATCAGAAATGATGACATGATATGACATTTTAAATATTTGGTTTCAGTTAAAATGACTATTGGATGTGAAATATTAACATAAACTACCATTTTTAAGCACTTCCCTCAAACAAAACGAACATTCTCCAGCAACAGCTTGCATGACATGACACAAGCCACATATGCTTTGAAATGAAGATAAAAGAAACAGTGTTGTTGCAAATCTTCATAATGTGGAAAGGAGAGTGATAGAGCAATGCAGTTTTCCTCTCTGATCTTGCAATTCCCGGTGGATGCACTTTGATTTTAATGGCTAAGCAGAGTCAGGATAGGTCAGTGAATGATTATGAGATTACCAGGATATTTTTAGGTGTTATCAGAAGAAACGGTGTTAATCGATTAAGTATCTCGTTTTCACTCCTGAATTACAACATGGTGTTACAGGACACAGCACTTGTAAAAGCAAGGCCATAATCACTCAGCCTTTTTGAGTTATTAAAGATCCAAGAGATTATTTTGAGCTTTTTAAGTTTTGGTGCTAATGGGCTCATTAATCTGAGTGAGAAATTCATAATAAGAATCCGTATATATGAGTAGAACACAAACAAGTTTAAATGGGATATTAGACACACTTTTTAATGTTCAGAATGATTACTTCTGAAAGCTACTGTGAAAGAGGCAAATTATCCATCTGCAGAAGTCTTTGAGATGATGCCGTTATAGGAAGCAATCTTCAATGAATCAGATGTTACTAAGTTCAACAGAAAGGTAGCTGGGTTGAAACAAAACTGAAAGAGATTCCAAGACAGTTTCTTCCTTGGGTAAACTGTTCAACACAAAGCTGGGAAGAATGGGGTATCAGCATACCCCAGAGTGCTTTGCAGACCTTGAGAAGGACCTTAAGAGGTTGGAGAGATTAATAGAGTGGAACTGGCTGAAATACAGGGTCCTGCACCTGGAAGTAATAACCCCATGCACCAGGACAGGCTGGGAGCTGACCTGCAGGAAAGCAGCTCTGCAGAGAAGGACCTGGGGGTCCTGGTGGACAACAAGCTGTCCACAAGCCAGCAGTGTGCCCTGGTGCCCAAGGCGGCCAACAGAATCTTGGTATGCATTAGGAAAAGCGTGTCCAGCAGGTCAAAGGAAGTGATCCTGCCCCTCTGCTCAGCCCTGGTGAGGCCACACTTGGAGTGCTGTGTCCAGTTCTGGTCTCTTCCGCACAAGAGGGACATAAAGCTCCCAGAGCAGGTCCAGCAGAGGGCAACAAATATCATTAAGGTACTGAAGCATCTCTCTTATGAGGAAAGGCCAAGGGAGTTGGGCCTGTTCAGCCTCAAGAGAGACAACTGAGAGGGAACCTCATTATCAGTATCCAATGGAAGAGCATCAAGGAAATGGAGCCAGGATCTTGGCAGTGCCAAACAATAGGACAAGAGGCAATGGGCAGAAATTGATGAACTAAAAGTTCCCTCTCAATATGAGGAAGAATTTCTTTACTGTGTGGGTGATCATACATTGGAGCAGACTGTCCAGAGAGGTTGTGGAGTCTCCGTCACTGGAGATAAAAGTGAACCATATGGACACAATTGTGTGAAATGTGCTCTAAGATAACACTGCTGGAGCAGGGAGGTTGGAGCAGCTATTCCTTCCAACCTTACCCATTCTTTGTTTCTGTGAAGCCACCTTGTGTAATTGCTTTTGTAAACTGCATCCTAAGTTCTTAGACTGACTCTAACAAACTTGTTCCTGTCCTATCCTCTGGAAATCTCTTTCTAGGGCTTTTTTTAATTATTTCTTTTTAATTTTCAGTTTTCTTTTAATCAAATTTGTGTTAGGTTAGATTCCTGATAGACTTGTTACCTTCCAATTTTCTTGTCTTTCTTTTTTATGCCTGTAAACAGAGTAACCAAGACAAATGCTCCATTAGGACGTAAAAGTATGTGCTCACCTTTACATAAATCAACATTATCATATATCAACATTATTCTCAAACTGAGTCGAAACTACAGCACTGCACCAGCTACTAAGAAGAAAATGAGCTCTATCATAGCCACAAGCAATACAGTAGGGAAAAAAGAAAAGTCATTCTAGGAGAGTAAGAAAGTGAGATTGCCATGATGGCTACTTTCCCAAAGTGTTAAAATTTAAACGCAGAAAACTCTCCTTCTGTTATCTATGTGAGAAGGGTTGCATTCCTGCTGTGGAAACAGCACAATTTAAAGAGCCGAGGCAGCTCATATTTTCTGTACTTGGGAAGTGCCTAGGGTAAATCTTACACAAGTAACAGCAAAACAAGACAATCACCAGAGTCAGTAAAAGTGTGTATCCACACTATACATTACTGGAGGCAGTTTGCACAGTGACTCTGTATTTTTGCTACCTTTAGTCTTCTCAGTCCAGAATGCCTCTGGGTGATTCACAGTGCTTATCTCTTTTGCTATTTACTTGAAATTGTGCTGAAAACCCTTCCAGTGGCAAATATATTAGTCTGGGCCAATTCAAGTCACAGAACACAAACATTCCAGATTTTTAGGTCCCCAAATTGTGCTCCCTTGTTCTAGTAACTTTAATTTGGGAGAGTAAACAAACGTTAAACAAACACCCTTCCATGCACCCCCACCTCCCCCCCCCAAAAAAAAAAAAAACTAAAAAAAGATGGAGTTATGAATAACGAGAAAATTCATTTACAGAGTGCTAGAGTTCTATTTTTCCTAGATGCCATGCTAAGAAGAAAATGTTATGCATGCACTGAGGCTTAACACCGAGAAGTTCCAGGATTTGTTGATGACAGGACCTTCCAGAACAGTATTGGAAAATTGTTTCAGTCAGGGTGAGCAAAATGTCCTCATCCATCCAGGAAGTTGTATATCTTTTGTGTACAGGTTTAGGCTTCTTGAGTCTTCTTAGATGTGAAAAAGGATATATGCAGGATATGTGAGACAAAATCCTTCAGCAATATAGGAAACAAATGTTAATTATACTGAAACCGCTTGAAAGTCTTAGCCAGTTTATTGTGATAAATTAGCATATCAGCAAATGTGTATGAGCAACGGGTTCTGAACGACACTGAGATTGTGAAATCAAAAAATGCCACATCATATTGGCAGGAATTAGACTATAGTATGGCTAATTCTGCAGCCTCACATCCTAAAACCAAATTGGTTTTATTTTTAAATATTAATTTAATTTGAAATTAGATTGTGGATGTCTAACTTAGTTATGTAGAAGTCTCTATTAAGATTTCAATATGCTCTGTGAGCTGGTACCCATAGTCACAGTGTCTTCTATCCTCAACCTGCTGTCTGCTCTCTCTGAAAAGCAGCAGTTGCTGGTCTTTCTTCCCACTGACATAGTTTATAGGGGCATACCCATATACATATGATCTCTTTCCACTATCCTTTGAACACTCCAGTCTTTATATCCCTTTTTAATGGTGACATCAGACAGGCATCTGATGCCAAAAGAAACATACCGCTCTTTGAATTTTACATAGGTCACATGGAGCTCCGTCTCAGACAACACCTGAGATTTGGCCAGAAATTCAGGATCCTAAATTCAGGATCTGAGATAGAATCTGGAATTTGGCTAGAGAACCAGACCATAAGCATGTTAATAAATACTGATCCTTTGTCTAATGGGTATTCAGGAACCTTTCTTTCTAAGGAAAGTAGTTACACAGTTGGACAGGTTTTTTAAAGGGGTTATAGTCTTGTATAATAGACAGCTGATATGGAAAACTGGGCATAGAAACAACAGGATTGACTTCAGTGTAACACAGCAACAATAATTCCAGGCCGAAACAGATTTGGATTTTACCAAAATCAAAATTTACTTTTATGTCTTTAGCACTTCAGAAAGTATACCATATGATTTAATATGGAAATCAGATGTACTATTCGTTCATAATTTACTAGCATTAGTTATGGACTATTTAAGTAAAAGCCTAGTATATGGACATCTTTTTTTCAACATTACTATATTTTGTTTTCATTTTTGTATTGGTAAGGCCACAGCATCAAAATCATGAAAATGTAAAACATTTTAAACTAGGCCCTTGCATCCAGAATCAAAACTGCTAAACATTTTATTTCCTTGGCAACTCAGATGTAAAAGGTTCTAAATAGTACTCTCAGAACATGACATTCTTTTATACATATGAAATTATTTATTATTTTTCAGATTCTTCCTTACAATACATGCTGATTAGTGAAATCAATGACATAAGCATCAATGAGAACTAACTTCTGCAGGATAATTTAATTCCATGTGAAATAATGATCTTTACAAATCAAGATTTAAAAAAAGCAAAAAAAAAACCAAAAAAAACCAACGAATTCATTTGTATTGGTGACATCATTATAAAGATATATGCCATCAAATTTCATTGGTAATATTTAATTTTATTATGTTCCTATGATGCACAATATATTAGATACTCATATTCTTGCTTATCTACCTTTAAATATAGATACGTTTTGTTTATGTAGCTTGACTTTTCTAGTCCTTCACAGTCATTTAATTCTAACCCTGTGTGTGGCTGGAAAGGTTTAAAAGTGAAACAGCTCTATTGTGGAAATGCTATAGCCCCATAGCAATAGTTACTGCATGACCATTTTGAGAATGTGGAAGAGCAATCAAGTGACACCTAACTTTTCTCCAGGCAGGTTCAGAGACTTTCATACTTTCTATTTTAAGTTACCTTTTCTGAATTAAAAGAAAAAAAATCCACTACTTGACTTAATTAAAAGATTACAATTTTGGCTGAAGGGGAATGCTAAGTGAATGATGCATGTAGAAGAGGCATTAGGTACACCCCAGTTGATCTTATGAGACTTATGGGACAGGGAAGATCAGATCTACAAAGCTTCCTAAACATCAGAATCAAAAATTACAAGTACTGAAAACTCATACAACTCTGACACATACACTTGGGCGTGCTTTGACATTCAGCACCCTTATTCTTGTAAGAGTTGTCAACCCATGAGGACCTAAGTATTCCTGAAAGCACTTCACTAGAGCAGGATGAGAGGAAATGGCCTCAAGCATTTTCATGGGAGGTTGACATTGTATCCTAGGAAGAATTTCTTCACTGAAAGTATGGTCAAGCATTGGAACAGTCTACCCAGGAAAGTGATGGAATCACCATCCCTGGAAGTGTTCAAAAAACATCCAAATGTGATACCTGGGGACATTGTTTAGTGATGAAGATGGCAGTGTTGGATTAATGGTTGAACTCAATGATCTTAGGTCTTTTCAAATCTTAATGACACTATGATTCTGTAACTGTGTAGGTAAATTCCTATCTTATACCATAATTAAAATTTGTTTAGTTTATCTTAAAAGTATTAACTAGTAGATCACAGACATCTCTGGTATCCTGTTCCCTTAAAGTGCAAAAATTAAGACTAGTCACAATAAAAAAAAAGGAAAAAAAAAAAGAAAGTGGATATTTTTCCACAAAAAAAAATATGAGAGAAATTATTTATGTTATTATAAAACAACAAGCCATTGAAATATGCTTTGTTGCTCCAAATGCAATTAACCTCAAGAAATTAAAATGTTACCTAGCAAGTTTTAGGCTTTCAATAGTCAATTTAGGAAATGCTAAAGACTTGAAGAAGCGAGTTTTAAGCTCTGAAGATCAAGAACTGGGATTTTACTGCTGCTTTTGTTTTTTATATATATATATATATATATATATATATATATGTATAGGAATATACCATATAAATGTGTGTATATATATATATGAATATAGCATATAAATTTGGGTATATACATAAATATAAGTAAGGGTTATGTAAAGAATTTTTATTAGAAGTCATTTTTGACAATACTTATCCCTGAGTAATATGAATTTAGTGTAAGTCCAGATGAAGAGTATGTTTAGAAGAAGTAAGTTTAGAAGTGTAAGTTTAGAAGAAGAGATTTGTGCTCATATGTTTTGTCTGAAAACTTTCTTATTTCTACTTTCAGTCAATGGTCAATCACTACAGAGGCTGGAATAAGTTCTCCTTAAGCATATATACAAATAAAAGTATAAAAATGATTAAAAAATCTTAATAAACCCTAAAATTATTGTTCAGAAGTTAGAGCTCCTGCTTTGAATATTATTCCTAATTAAATTTCTGTGAGTTCATTAGATGTGTTTCACTATCACAATGCTTCTCTATAATCTTAGGTCTTCGAATTAATATGCTATTGCAAAATTTAATGTTAGTTCCTATTAAGAAGTAGAGTTATACTTTTTTCATAATGAGATTTAATGTCAGTTTAACAAGGTTTAATTAAACTTTGGCTTATAAATCATTTTATTGAGAAGTGCAATGAAATTTTCTGAGTTTTATGGCTTTTTAATTAAAATGAATGAAGTCAACTTGTGGTTGAGTGCCTGCAAACTAGTTCCCTTACATTTCCAAGATATTGTACAATGTTCTAGTCATATAATTTAAACTTTATCAGGAGTTAATGGATTAAAATGCCATTCCATAAAAATCTATTTTTTTAGGGATGTATTTATATTTAATCAAGTAATTTAAAAAAGAACTGAATCATATTTTAATCCAATTATCTATTATGTTAAGGTACCAGCATGGTTAATACAGTTCATGACCACATATACAATTTGTTGTGTCAGCATCCTCTTTAGATGCATATGTAAAGTAACTAATTGAAAGTTGAGTATTACATATGAAGTATTTACATTCATAGTAATAAGTTCATTTTTAGCTTTATCTGATTTATTCTATCTGCACTTGTGTGTTTCATCTGTAATTACACTATGCATTTCAATGAACTTCTATCTGCCATGATTTTGTCATGTCTGTGTCTCCATTATTCATCTGTTATGGGTTCAGCCAGGTGGGCCTAAATTAGGCTTTAAAGTTCAGATTAGGCCTGGGAATTGTCAGCTGACTTGAGCTGGACTGAGCTAGCTAACACCTGACTTCTTCTAGCCAATAATAATGTATTCCATACCATATTGCATCATCTCAAAAGGGGTAAGAGCTGGTGTGTGGGTGTGGCTTGTTCAGTTGCTTCACAGCTGTGGTGCCAGCAAGACACTCTGCTGTCCCAGGAGGGATGGGGAGGCCCAAGCCTGGAACACCAGCTTACCATCATATTATCTTAGGGAAGTAAAATGTTTGTTCTTAGCTTTTCTCTCTGCTTAAGTCTGTCTCTGAAGAATTGACTTCTCTAGAATGATTTGTAGTTAAAATGGTAGAATTTGTGTTTACTGGGAAGTGGGAAGTGTGCTGGTTTAAAGGTGAACCAGCAGGGGAAATGAACTCACCACGAAAGAGATTATAAGTCAGAGCTAAAATTTAATAATAATATTACAATAACAACACTGACACACAAGGGAAATTGCTTTCAACTCACAAAACCCCAGCAGTATAACTCAGTGTCCTGGGGCACAAACCCAAGGGGGTTTGTTTGCCCTTGTGCTGAGACCCCTGTGGTTCCCCCAAGTCCAGAGCAAAAGGAAAGGAAAAACCTGTTGGTGCAGGCAAGGGCTGTGGTCTGGGCGAGAGTGGGGATCTCCTCCTGTCAAGGTCCTGCTGCTGCTCTGGATCCGTCGAGAGGTTCCCAAGGTCTTCTTACCCACCACTTATGTTCCCTCAGGGAGCACTCAGTCCCTCCCCCTGGGCGGGGACTCACACAATGGGTGATTAACTCTGGGAGCCAGGGGTTGTTGAGCTGTTGATGGCCCATTAGCAGCTCCGCCCCCTCAGGCTGGGTGTGAAGGTGATAATGGCTCCCTGGGCAGCTGCTGCTAATGGCCCATTGACCTTGGGGAATGAAAAGAGGGGGTAGAATACACAGCTTTGATCACCCCCACACAGGGTTAGCTGGTCCCTCCTGCTGAACTAGGACAGAAGTTATACATAACTTGAGTAAGTGTGTGTTATATTGTAGTATCCTCTTAATTTTCTCTTTTCTGTATGAATACATGTAGTTAGTTTCAGCATAGACCTGGCTTTGGAAGCTTTTTTTCCTCTCGCCCTCTTCTTTTCCCCTTAGCTGGTTGGGGGGAGGAGGAACCCTTTTCACTCTGTCTTGGACAGTTGGTGTTTTGACAGCTCAACCCAGGACACATCTCTGCTACTTTACATAAAATAATATGCATTTAATTTTTAATAAAATCATTTAAGCAATAAATTTTTAAAAATACAAAGTTTGATAATTAAAATAAGAATTTCCTTCTATTGCATGGGACAGAGAAGGACAGCATGTGACATATGAGAGCCAGTGTATAATTCTAATGTTCTGTCTTGCACGTTTTTATCCTGTCTTTGTTAATAATGGCCCAGACTGAAACAAGCAACTATAGACAGCATTGATTTGGATTTTGGTATGCTATGAAGTGAACTGGGTGGGTGTATCAGTGGAATTATCCACTTCCCTCAGTTTTAATGTTATTGCACGTAAGTCTTGGACTGATGTTTTGTCATTCCTTCCCTGCTTCTTGTCTTACTCTCACAATCTATCCAAAATAACATTCATTATTATCCTTTATCTGCTAGATGTTGTAACTTACTGCTCCTTCTATTATATTTTTTTATATTTATGTAAAACATTAGAGATTTTTTCTTGTGCCTCCAGTTTATAACTACTTTGCTTTCTTCTTACAATTGTCTATGAATCAAGAATATGAGAACACATTTACAATTTCTCCACAGAGATCAAGCACCTTAAAATAACGTTTAGAGAAAAATACCCTGCAGAACTGTAATTCTATTGTGTCCTGTTAATGTAGAGTAGGTAGTTTGGAGAGTGCTTAATTCAATGTGTTTGTGTGTGTGTGTGTGTGTGTTATTAGTTATTTATTCCTTTATATATTTGTCCTGGTTCCAGCCAGGAAAATGTTAATTTTTTGCAGTTGCAGGAGGGGGCATAGCTGAGACATAGAGGTTATTCTTTACCACCTCACATCACTGCCACAGGTGGGGCAAAGGGAGTCTCTTCTGAGGAGAAGAGGTTCCTTCCAGTTAAGTAAACGAGGCAGAGTGAGCTCTCCAGTATTGTCTATTGCCAGGGATGTGTGAAGGAGTGTGTTCAGTGTGAATCATTTACTTTTTTGTACCCTCTCTCACTTGCTTTATTGCTTTCACTCTTCCTTTTCTTATCTCACTGCTGTTTCCAGCAAATTGTTCCTACCTCCACACATGAGCTTTTTCCTTTGTGCCTCCAATTCTCCTCTCCAGCCTACCCCAAGGGTGGAAAGGCAGAGGAGTGAGAGAGCAGCAAGTGGTTTGGAGAGTCTTGGTGGGGGCACTGAACTGGAGAGTTCCTAAACTATGATGGTATTATAAATTTCAATACTGTGAGATCTTAATTGATGTATATAGGTTTGGCTTTTTAACTGGATGTTACCAATCTGTTCTAAACAAGTTCAAGAAATAATGCTAAGTTCATGGTGTTGATCTGCCTATCAGCCTTGCCATATGTATAGACAGACATCATCTGGATATTGGTAGTATAATTGTATATGATTGACAAGTTATTTAAGAAATCAATCAGACTAAAAAAATAAAGGAAAATGTGGTATGTGCATGATATACAATACATTGAATATGCTCAATTACAACTGAATTTATAAAAATTTTGAACAATAGCCTTTGCTAGTTCTGACAATTCTTGATTACAATATTATAATATAACTTTCATATTTTTCTGAATATATTTCTACATAAATTGCAACTGTAACTTCTGAACTCTAATCAACTGTGGTTTGTTTTTCTAAGCTGTAAGAATATGGCAGAGCATATCCATGCCTGGGTGTGGAGGATATAGACTAATCCTGTAGTCTTATTAGCTGTAACAGCTGTTTTTATTTTCTTCCAGTATTTACTGAATCTGAAATATTCTCTTTTTCTCAGGAGAATATAATGGAAGTTATAAGAAATCAAGAATTTTTACTTCTACCAGCTGAAGAACTCCATAAACTTCTTGCCAGTGATGATGTCAATGTTCCTGATGAAGAGACCATTTTCCATGCCTTAATGATGTGGGTGAAGTATGATATGCAGAGGCGATGCAACGACCTAAGTATGCTACTTGCTTATATCAGATTACCACTGCTTCCACCTCAGGTATTTTTAAAATTGTGTAATAATAACAACAGCAACAACATCATCATTTTTGTGTTATGGTGAAAACTCACATCAGTTTATAATCTGTAACTGCCGAGTACTCTCTGTGTTTAAAAACAAACCTGTACAGAATTAGAAAAATTAATGTTAGCCCTTCACCCAGAGTGATCTCAATAGACTTGAGGATTGGGTCAACAGATATCCCAGAAGGACAGAGTTGAGAAACTGAAGAGGAGCAACTTCAGATTTCTTAACATGCTAAGAAAGACAGGTAGAACAGTAAATATTCTCAGAAAAAAAAATTAGAACAAGCAAAACAACAAAACAAAACCCAAAACAAAAAAACCAACAATGACAAAAAACGAATCAAACACATGGGGCTCACAATGAATACCAGGCTGAGTATGAGTCAACAGTATGAATAAGGAAAACTGTATATTGTTCTACAACAGGCCATATGAAGTTATTTTTCTCCTAACATCTGATGCTGCTCAGGCTCCTGCAATATTGTTTACAGTTTTATACTCCACAATTAGAAAGGCATAGGGACAAATTAGAAAAGGTCCAGGGATAGGCTACCAAGGTGATATATCAGCTAGGAAGGGAGAAGGTGAAGAAGTAAGCTTGCTTAGTCTAGTGAAGAGGAGGCTAAGTGATGACCTAATAGCAACTTAATATCTGCAAGGAAGATTATGGAATCAAATTCATGAAAGTATCAAAAACTGTAAGAAGGCGGCCAAACTTGTACCATGGACAGTTCAAACTTGACATTGTCTTAGGGGGAATCACTTGGAGTGCAGTGAACAAATGCAGCAATATTTTCAAAGTCTAAATGATCTTCTTCACTGAAGGTTTTCCTGAATTACCTAAACCAGATGCTAAATCTAGTGTTGTCATCAGCCTTGACTTGAGGGAGAAGTTGAGCTAGTTGACCACTGAAGGTCCTTCGGATCTCCCTTCCTATGAATGCTTCAATGAATCTATGATTCAGGCTTCAGTTTCCTTTTTTTTTTTCTTTTGGACAACTTAATAGCAATTTTTTCAATAATTCTGTTGTCCTTCAGTTAATATGCAGAGTCTGGCTGTAGTGGAGTGAACTTTTTTCTTTACAGCAATCCATATGGTGCTGTGCTTTTCATTTATGGATAAAATTTATGTTTTGGCTATTGCTGAGCACTGCTTATACAGCTCTGAGGTTTGGGTGTTTGGTTTGGTTTTTTTCACATTCCAATACAAAATGTGTAAAGGAAACAGTCAAATATGACAAATCTAAAGGTTTCATTGTCAAAAATGAGCTTTTTATTTTACAACGTCTTTGTCAATTGAGAAGGTCAAACACAACACCGTGCATAACTGCAGTGTTTGAAATGTTGTGGGTTTTTTTAATCTGCCAAGCATTTACAAAATGTATCTTAAGTTGTTCACACACCATTCTCACCTCTAGCTCATGTTGTGTAGAATGATCATGAAGGCTTTGATGGTTACTGGTCCTTGCACTATTTCTGAATAATAATTTTCTTTATAGTCATATAATTTTCTTTTTAATTTATAAATATCTTTTAACTTTAATATCTTCAAGATCTACCAATATCTTGTGAGTTAATTGAGACTATTGGGAGTCAGATGAAAGGAATACAACTGTTTTTTCTGTTCTGTGAATTGCTGAAAATGCTGAAAAGATTAAAAAGTTTCATTTTCAATAGTCTTATGTAAAATAGCAGGTTATGTATGTATATGTGTACATATGTATGTGTGTGTGTAAGGCATGGGTAAGGTATGGAATGGTCTCATTTTTTTCTATGTTCCCTTTCTCATGAAAGGCTGGATCAGAAGATCTTTCAAAGTCACTTCCAACCCGGGCTGTTTTATGGTTCTGTGGTTTCATGGTACATAAGTATCAGCTGAAATAACTTAGAGGCAAGATTTCAAACTAGTTTTATATTAATAAGCTTTAAACCCTGTTACAAATTCTAAATATATAGCTCACAAATTTAGCTGCATCCCTCTCCTGTCAATAGGTATTTTACTACATCTAGACATGACTTACTTTGCTTACCTCTGCACTACTATTTGCATGTAAACCAGTGATCCCAAAATTACCAAACTAAGTGTTGCAGCTCTTTATCCATAGCATTAAAGGCAATTCCCTTTATAATTGTTATCTCACATGATTGATGATTAACTATAAACTCCTAAAACAGTTGTGTTAACCTCAAAATTAATTCCATTGTATGTCTTTTAGAACTCAAATAATTTCTCAATAATTTTCATTGCACTGAAAATTAACTGAAGAGCTTTCTGGAAAGAAACCAGGTCAAAATTAGCAGCTAATCACTGGACCTTTCAGAAAAAAATATTTGGATTCCTTACTTTTATATTCACTAAAACAGATGAAGTCATTTAAGACTACAAAGATTATTAACAGATTGGGAAAATTGTACTGAGATCTTCTTAAAATGAAGGTTTAAATTTATAGCCTGAGTTTTCATAATACCTCATTTAACTCTCAAGGTGCAGTAATTATATTGGCAATGTAGTCAGACTTAAGTAGTATGATATCAAATAATGTAATTCATAATTCAATAGTAGAATTTAGGAGAAGCCAAACAGTATTAACATGTTAAAAGGTAAGTATCATGAAGTTGAAAATGAAATAATAGTACTTGCCATGTTGCCACAGAATGTTTTTGCTCCTTTGATTTGCCTGAAACCATCTGCTAAACTAAACCAGTTCATATTTCTTCATTCAAGTCAAACTAGAAAGATTGGTGGCTTGACCAATATAAGAAATAATTTTACATTTATTTAATTCCTTTCAACAGGTGTTGCATACATTTTATGTTGATCCACACAGAAAATGTATTTTAATTTATGCTCATCTAGCTTTTCTTGACTTACTGACAATAGTTTGTCTAATGCAGGTCAACATACCACTTGCCTTCTTTGAGGCGAGGGCACAGGGCTGGCTCTTGTTCTGACAAGCTACTTTCGAGCTGGATCGTCCCCACCCTGTATTAGTGCATGAATGTACATACCTTGTCACGTGGGAGTCCACGACACCTTCACGTCACTCTCCTCTCTGTTGCATCGTTCATAACGGGGGCTAACATCATTGTTTTGGGAAACTTTTGTGGGGCATCATGACCTTGTTACATCTGGCAAGCAGCAGTTGGGTCTCCTCTGTAATTCTCTATTCTCCTTTAACTTTTAGCCCTATCCATTATTCCACATATACATACACATGGACACATACATATATATTTGTTTCATTCTTTTATAGTAGAATGTTTTTATGAAGTGTTTCCTTAGAGGTGAAAATCTATAGCTGTGGAAAGTTATATCCGTTAAGGTCTGATTAGAATACGTAAAGGTATTCCACAATAATCACGTCACTCCTTATTAAATGTAAGAAAAAGGAACTTTAATTAGAAAATGGATATAAGAAGGATAACTCTTCTTAACTACTATATATACTGTAAACAGACCAGAGCAAATTACTCCCCCAGCACCAAAAATAACAACAAAAGAGAACAACCCCCAAACAGTAGGTTCCTCCTGGAGCAGTTATATTATGGACAGTGTCAGTGTTACACCTCAGCTGGCTGAGAGGTGAATTCTCAGTCTTTTCCCAATGAGGGAGAGACAGGGAGTGGACACTCACATGGACTCTCTCCCTCTCTCCTTGTCGTTTGTTCCAAACAAAGAAGGAAAAGCTGGGAGTGGAAGCATGGTGATAATTCCCAGGAATCTCCTTTCAGTCCAAGTCGGTCTCCAGGAAAGAAAATAAAGGGTCTGCAGTGTGTCCTGAAGCAGCTGTGTCTCTCCTCTCTCTCAGGGTGCCCAGAGATGGAGAGGGAAAAGCAAAAAGCACAGTCAGAAAAAGCTCTCACCAGTAATCAGTGGCTCTTTTTCTGCAGCTGTCCAAAGAAACCCCCAGAAAAAAAGTCAAGCCAGCACACAGGGAAAAAGAAAAACGTCTCCCCACACCCAGGTGCTGGGGTTCTGTTTTCTCACCTCCACACCACCATTCAGCTGGAATCTGAAAGTCATCAGCCATCTTTTGTCCTCGGTCCTGGCCCTCCAAGCCCAAACCTTTTGTGTTGGTATGGTGAGAAAAATTTTCTGAGGGGCTCTTCCCAACACCACCTTCCTGTGTTTGAACCTTTAACAATCTATACCGAGAAATTTTCCATCCACGTTTTCCAAAACAGAATAGTTTTGGTATCTCCTATTCCCTGACTCAAGCTGTACCTGGAAACAGTGCCATTTATCAACATGTTTGAGACTCTGCCTAATTTGATTATTAATGATGTAATCCCATTTGCTACGGTGAAAAGCTGGTATCTGCTCTTTGTCATCTGTACACAGTGTAATGTATCTGTAAATGTTGAGGCTACAGCACGAGCCAAGGATGTGTGCAGCTTCTGTTGGACATAACATTATTTTTATGGTGTTTCTTAAGAGTGTGAGGAGTCTCTAATGACTGGGCTGTTGAAGGAATTTACAAGCAAGAGTTAGAGATTAACACACAATACAGAGCACCTAGAAGAGCATGACAGAAAAGAGTGAGGAAGTTATACTCTGTTTTAGTATTTCTCAACTTGTGCAGGATATAAAAAGCACAAATATTTCCTTGTAAAAATGGTTAAGCTATGATAGCCTGTACTCTGCCAGTGTGCTGTTTATAATGGCCATTGTTTGCAACTGCTTGTAACAGTAGAGCACTGGTTAGTTAGGAAACTTTAAAAATAGCATAGGGTGAAACATAGATGTTACTGCCTTTTTCTCTCAACACTTTTAATAATATTACTTTCAGAGGCTTGCAAATTGCATCAGTAGGATAATGCATAGTCTTTGAGTATTGTGCTGTGGCTCAGATCCAGTAAATCCAATATAGGGATCTAAATTACATTTCTTGCCCAGGAGCAGAAACAATGCAGTCCTTATAAAATGAAGTACTTAAATACCCTGTAAGTCACTGGAGAGAAAGTGAATGGATCCACATGGTTTCTGTTCTTTTTTATACAGAGATGCCGTAGGTAACCTGTAGGAAATGCTAAGCCTCTCAATCTCCTTAGAATGCACACATTACATCAGACTGTAAAGGAATTTAAAAGTGTATGTGAATTTGCATGTAGTAATGCAGTAGAAACCCTTTAAATCCTAGCTTGGATAACTGACATTATGAGACAAGCTTGTGAATTCCTTCCACAGCTCAGCTGACATTTGGGAAAGAGGTATTTCTCTGTAATGCTAAAAACAAACAGACAAAAAAAAACAATTAACCAGACAATTGTCAGACTTATGTTCATTGAGTTCTGACCTTTTCAATATATATTGAGCGGAATGAAACACCTGAAGGTTCCTTTGCTTAGTCAAAATGGAGGGTATCATTCTATGTCAGTCAATCTTTAAATTTCTCCTTCAGAGCAGTGTGATTGATAATATAAAATGAGAAGCTTTTTCAGTTCTCCTACCACCTCTAGCATCACTAGAGGAGTGCAGCTTATAAGAATTCACTCCTGACCAGAGTTCTAGGCTTTTTAGGGTGGTTCTTACCTACTGGTCTGAGGTAAATGCTATGTGTGTATATTCAGTCATCCTCTACAACATTTTGTGAATTCTTTCAATCATTACTAAATGAATTACATAGCAGGAGATTATAACTTGAATCTGAAAAGATTGAAGGTATTACACGACTTCTTATTCGCCTGTGTGTGTAGGCTTCTCCACATCAGCTAGATTCTTAACCTTCACTACAGACAATGAAGACCTAGTGCACTTTCCAATACACAGGCACCAACCCCTGTGCTGATTTGAAAGGTTCCATGGATGATCATGCTGTCTGGCTCCCAGCACATTTTCTGGAAGCATTCCTTCATAAATCCAGTGCCACATTTATTGGCCCGCTGTAGATTCTTAGACACTGTGTGGCATCACAAATGGTGCCAAATGCCTGGTTTTGTGCAAGTGGATTAAGCAATTACTCAATTTGAATGTCAGCCACTATCAGAATAATATAAATTTGGGAATGTGAGGAAGTTTGATAACATTTTTAAAGTAATATATATGTTAATTTCAGGTAAATAAAAATTAATTAGCTAAAGAACTAATAAATTCCCAGTCCATAAGAAATGAGATTTAAGGGATGTTTCTATGATGATCTCCATATTCCTCTATTGATTTATCATTGTAGGGGAAATCTGGGTCCGAAATGTCAGTTGCCTGTGAAGTGACAGTTGAGTAGAGCCAGTACAAACAATATAAGCTGGTATTTCTCTACTTTTCTTAGATAGATCATACAGTAAAAATAACTTACTTTTTTATAGCAGCTTTTCTGCCTGTGGATGTAGCTTGTCAACTAATATTTTACCTGAAGAAAGATATAATAGTTCAAGGCAGTGTGCAGATACAATCCAAAGGGGTTTTTTGCTTGCTTGGTTGTTTGGTTTTTTTAATCTTTTAGCTAATTCCAGTTGTCCAACAGTCCTGTCAATATGACTGGCATTTCTTGTGTAGATAAGTGACATGTGAGCATTTATAAACAGTGAAAATGATAACCATTGAAGATAGTTGTGTGTGACATTCAATTCCAAATGCATTTTTCTATCAATAACGTTTAGTGAATATCAGTAAATATCAGTTAAATATCTGAATTCCTTGAACCTGTCATGAGTAAAAAGTAAAAGTTGTGACAACATAGTTCTGTAATACTATTTCTTTATGTGTCACACAGACAACTTACCTGACTTTTTGTTCAGTGTCTCATCATATATTGAGCATAAGGTTTGCTGCTAAACATGTTTGGGATATTTTTGTTTAGTGGAAGATTGTATTTTCACTAGTTATTTGTGCACGTGGTCATAAAGTAATTGAGGGAATTATAATGATGCATACAAAATACAGACCTTGTCTCCTTAAATTAATTCTACTTTGGCAAAGATTTACAACAATTATTTTATGAAAGCATTCTATTTTATAATATTTCCCAGAATATACTAGTGTTTGAAGTTGTGCCTCCTTAGATGCAGGACTTGTTCTTGCTGAACATCATGAGGTTCCTGTCAGCACCTTTATCCAGCCTGCTGAGGTTCCTCTGGATGGCAGCACAACCCTCTCTCAGTCACTGTCAGCCACTCCTCGCATTTTGGTGTCATCAACAAACTTGCTGAGGGTGTGCTCAACCAGATCAGTAGTGATTTCTGTAATTTAGTGTAGAGGTATCTAAACTAGATTTCGAGTATTTAGCTTATGAGGAAAGTAACAGGTAAGAGTTGACCCCAGGAAAGATTAAAATACATATCTATATGCAAGTTTTGCAGCTAGTTTTTGGTGTTCCACAAATCATACCTCCAGAGGTCATGCAAACATAACTCACTGAAAGTAGGCAAAGATCAATCAATTGTTAACAATTGTTAACAACAGGTAATTTTAAAAGTATAAACCACTATTGTTGTTGACGTCATTGAAATCTGTCAGTTTTAAGTAAAAATGAAGGAAAAAGGGAGGTTAAGAGATTGGTTGGACTTAGCCTCCATAACGTTGTTCCTATTTTTTGCAGTGTAATACATTTGTCTTCATTCTTCCTTCTTCCGTAAATTGATTCAACATAATAGAAAAATCACAGTTCCAATTCTGTATATGGTTTTCTTATCCATCCTTTTTGCCTACTTCTGGAGCTGAAGATCATATTTGAATAAGGAAAATATTATTTATGGGGGGAAAAGAAGGCTTCTTTTATGTTGCATTTCTTTGTTTTTATTCTCTTGTAGGGGTTTTATGAAAATTACATCAATTTTGCTAGATTACAGCTATCTTCAGTTAACAGGTAACTGCAGTTAAAAATAAAAAAAAACATGTAATTTCCAGTAAATTTTAAGTGTAGGCTATTAGTTTCTACTGACTGAATAACATTTGTGTTCTATTTGTTATCATCTTTCATGCTTTTGCCTAATCTTCTATTTGATTTATCACTTTCAGAAGAAAAAATAAAGAATTTGATTCAGAAAATATTCAAATAAAGATATCTGCCTTTAAACCAAAGGAGACCAGACAATAAAAACATTTTTTTAAAGGCTAACCTTGTTGCTTCTATTGTTGGGATATTTTTTATATTTTCTCTTTTTTGAAAGTATTTTTTAACTTCCTTTTGAATGCAATTTGACCTCTAGAACCATTCTTATTTCTTATGTAGTATTTTAATATAATGGTTCTCAGAATTATGATCTTAATTTTTTCCTCAAGGAACAGAGGAGAAAAAATTCCAAGGTGCTCTAAGAGACATTCATCTCACCTAAGTTTATCTAAATAAATACTAAATTAATAATTACTAAATAAAACTTAATAATTACTTTAAGAGGCTGTTTTCCTAAGCTGAGTAACATTTGAATCATGAGTGCATGAGGATGATAAGTAAATTGGTCAAATTCCTACCAGTTTCAAAGATAGACCTGATAGTACTAGTAGTTCAACAAAAGTCAGCATGTGTGCCAAAAAAACATGGGCATATTTGCAAATTAACTTAAAATTTGAACAGTGTTATAAAAGATAACAATGGTCCACTTACAGAAAATAATACTGAAGATTTTAATAAATGTGCTCCTTAAATCATAAGCTTTGGGGAAGAGTTAATGTTGTGAAAGTGATTGCAACACCACAGTTTAATTACTTCCTACAGATGCTACCAATGAATATTCCAATTCTGTTGCTTAGTTTATTCAAGAGAAGGAGGGCCAGAAATCAGTATCTTCATTTCTGTATCAAATGTTCAGCCACAGGGAATATGTATGTATGGAGGTGGTTGATTATTTTTCTAATATATTCATTAGAGTAATATAATGACAGGTTAAGGAATACAAACGTCGACTAGGCTATATTCTTTTTGTTTTGGTCTGGGCTTTGTACTCTGGTGTGGGAAGGAATTGGGGTTTGTAACTTCATGGTAGAAAGTTAGTTTAAAGTTTCTTCTGAATATGAAATTATTTATAACTTGTGTGTGAAAAAGAGAAATGGCAAATCGGTTGAATACTGCACTTATTTCCTCTGCCAGTGACTTTGATAATCAAAACTGCAAGCATAGTAGATGTCAGAATTCAGTTTTCAGACAGAAAACACATTTTTTTTCAAAATCTCAGTCCAAGACCATTCACTATTATTGCCATGTGACTGACCTCTTTGCAATACATTCTCACCTGCATGGGTACACAAATCACAGACTTGCAGTCAGGCTAATGAAAGTCTGTGGTGTCTAAGCAGTAAATCCTAATATAGATTATTCATAATAGAAATGATTAGCCATCCATTTCAAGCAAGAACTGGTCTAGAGTTTCTTTAAGATCATTAAGTCTGTTGTGTCTTAGTGCTGTGAAGAAAATAATGTTTCTCTGAGAATACAGAAGTCTGAGGGATTTAGTAAAGTCTTTCTTCTTGCATTGACTGAGCAGCTGGCTTGACTAACACATTATGAATAATTTAGTCCATAAGCAACACAAATATTGAATTTCATGTACTGAATATTTGTGTTACCACTGAAAAGTGCCTGGAAATCTCTGAGCTAAAACAACTTTACTGAAATCATTAATTAAACATGAATCAGAAAAAAAGAATTCCAGACAGATCCACAATGTTCAATGAGCTGAAAAAAGATGGTAGATAATAAAACAAAATAAGACATACTAAATTTGGAAAATTAAATTTGTAGATACTTTTTGCTCTTTTATTTCTAAGACAATATGTTGAAATGATTGCTTTAAAAGCAAGCAAAATCTCAAAATTATAAATTAGATATCAGCTTTTGTTTTAAGAATTCCATGTAAGGTCCCTGTTTACAAGTCAAGTGAATAAAGCAGATGGTTATGTTGGATTTATCTCAATTCATTCAACTCCTAGCAAAACAAAAGGTCTTTTAAGTAATATTGCTAAGGTTGGTATTGATAAAATGGGATTTAGAAATGGAGTTTAAATTTCAGCTTTATGTATGATTGCTTTGAGATTTTCAAGAGTTAATAACTTTTGTATTTTTCCATTGTTTAAAATTAAAGGGAACAGTGAAGTGTTTGAGTACTATTCTAAATTTCAATCTGAATTTTTAAAATTTTTAAAGTTATTCTTGTTCTCTAATTCTTAAACAGAGAAATAATGTATGCTTAATCAATAGCCCCAAATACTTTCGCACATAAACCGTGTTCTCATTCCTATTTTCTTAGGATTTTTTCATGAATACTTAATTTGGTATGGATAACATTTGATGTGTCTCCTTATTTGAAAATAATACTCATGATGGGAATTTCTTGCTGATTTTGCTTGAGAATAATTAATACTATTACTAGTGGAAACCATTTAAATTTCTAATCTAGGCATGTATATGAATATCATGCATTGCCAAGAAAGCCGTAATGCTCTCTTACTTGCATCTGTTCATTTCAAGAATAGATGTTAATTAGAATATTTATTTAATGTTGCAAGAGCAAAAATTTAAGTGATAATGAAAGAAGCCATACTTTAATTCCCTTCCCCAGTGCTTTTCTATAATTAATTTCATAATTATTTTTCATTTTTACCTTGAACAAAGGAAGAAAATTAATTTAGATCTAACCCATAGTATTGGAGAATTCTAGATTCTAATATAATTGTCTTTACTTTTACAAGCATGTAAGCACCTTCACGCAAAAACTATGCAGTATGGATGTTTAAGATTAGAAAAGCAGGTGTTGTGGTTTAACCCTAGCCAGCAGCTCAGCCCACACAGCTGTTTGCTCACCCCCCATCCCTTATGGGATGGGAGAGAGGATCAGATGAGGAAAAGTGAGGAAATACATGGGTTGAGATACAGACAGTTTAGTAAGTGAAGCAAAAGCTGTGGGCAAAAGCAATGCAAGGAATTGAACACCAAGTAGGTGTTAATCCATCTCCAGGAAAGCAGGGCTCCATCCTATATAATCATCATCATCATGGCTAGGCTTCATGAATGAAGATTTGGGAAGGGCATTACCTACACTTGCTGCAGCGTGCTGGTGGCTAAAAAGGCCAATGTACAATAGGCAAGTCCGGTCACAAAAGGCACAGCAGAAAGTCTCCTTACGCGTTATTGGCGAGGAACGGTTCTTTCTACATTGTCTTTTCTCCTCAAAACTGATTCCGCATGTGTTCTCAAAGGAAGCAGCAGCGTCATGAATGGTGTGTCTCCATGAATCCCAATTGGAGGCCAGAGTGGACCATTGGTGGCAGTCAATATGGCCAAGGCTGAGGTGTTGTTTCAGGGAGTCCTTGTATCTCCAACATGCGAGTGTCAATTTGAATACACCTTTGAAGGCAGGTGTATGCCTTTGTCTCTTTGTCTTTGTTTGACCACATCAGACGATGCTGGTTTGCCACAGTTATCCAACTGGGTGTGGAGATGAGCTTTGTTTAGGCCACCTTTTCTAGACCCCTCTCCGTGTGGAGCAAGCAGTGCTGTTCCTAGAAAAGGCTGCTTGGTCATTCAGGATGCTGCCTCAAGAGACTGTCATCTCCGGGGTCAAGGCTCGAATGACCCATATCCGGAACCACCTGCATGCAAGGTTGGGTCTGCGGCTTCCAGCTGCTTCCTATCACCTGCCGTTTCAACCCTCGCCTGTCGCTACAGGGCTTTGCAATGTGGGTGAACCCTTCAAAAATGGATTTTTTAGGTGAGGCACAGTGTGCACGGAACTGGCCCCACCCTTTATTCCTAAAGATCATCTGCCAGGGCCTAGTGAGCTTGGACAGTGACAGCAAATACCTCAGGATGAAGGTTTAGTTAGAGTATCCTTCTCTTAGTTGGATGGCCTTACAGGACTAAGCGAGCTCCATCTGCCCAGGTTTGGAGTTAGTTGTCCTTCTCCTAGGATGGTTGCCAGTCGGCTAGAAAGCCCATCCAGCCTATGAACACAGTTTGTCTGACTCTTCAGTGGAGACCTGTCTGGCATGGGAGACCCTACTGGAGGCACATACCACTGCCAGCATAGCTCTCAACCTTATGAGGGCATGCAAGCTTCTGCCCCGCAACAAGGGACTGTCCCCAGAGAAGCATATGTAATGGTGACTTGGAAAAACACCATCACTCTGAATTTCCCTCCCTCCCCCCCCCCGCCTTCTTCCTTCTTTTCCCAGCCTTTTATGCTGAGCCCGATACCCTGTGATCTGGGATATGCTTTTGGTCAGTTGGGGTCACCCGTCCCAACTTCTTGTGCACCCCAAGTGCAACCCTGGTGGAGTTGGGTGTGTGTAAGAACTGCTCTGCAATAGCTAAGCCAACCCTGTGATACCAACCCTGTCCCATACCAGTCAGTATGAAGAAATATAACTCTATCCCAGCCAAAACTAGCAAACTGCTCAGAAAATGGGCTGTAAATTTTCAACTGAAATAAGTAAGAAAAAGAAATGGGATGTATTTTCTGCAGAAAAAAAAATCTTTTAGATCTGA
The DNA here is from genome assembly GCF_047495875.1 of Pithys albifrons albifrons. Classification (NCBI taxonomy): domain Eukaryota; kingdom Metazoa; phylum Chordata; class Aves; order Passeriformes; family Thamnophilidae; genus Pithys; species Pithys albifrons. The sequence continues at coordinate 47,650,553 of NC_092458.1, forward strand.
AGATACAATATTAAAAGCCTAATCATGCATCTGTTTGAGCCCCACAGAGTGTTTGAATATGAGCTTTTGTTCCTGCATGTATGTCAGGGAGTCCATAATTAAATTGAATCTGCTTGTAATGCCTGGTAGATAATCACAGAAAATGTGAAAAACTTATTTGGCCTGTTCAAAAATTTGTGAATACTAATTGGTAATTGATTAGCTAAAAGTTACTTGTTATAGCATACCTCCTAATAATAAGTTCTGAGTTTCCGTATTGTATTAATTTTCAGAATTTTCAGTATGATTTTCCCACCATATTTTGTGACAATATGTAGATTAAATGATTTAGGATAAAATTTGATATAGTCAGCTTTTGAAATCAACTGGAATGTGTTAATCTTGATTCAAAAGACTGCAAGAAAAAAAAAATTATTTGAGCCGATGCTTTCACATGTTCCAGAAAAAAAAAGGTAACACCTTTGGTATGCTGTTTAATTTCTCAACCTTATGAGACCTTCAATTACAACAAAACAAAGCAAAACAAAATGGAAAAAAGTGAGCTAACATCATTTCAAGGAGAAAAAAAAAAGTTAAAGTGCTTTATTACCTAGATCATGAAAAGCAACATTCATTCTTTTCTAGCTAATTTTTATCAAGATTTATAATAGTATAAAATAACAATTTCAGTGAAACCTATTATTCCTGGTTTAAACTTTCTTTAGTGAAATTAGCATTTAAATTATCTGTCATCAATTTTATTTATGTTTTTAATAATGGCTGATGCCTATTCAATCCTTGTAGACTAAACTAAAGATCTTGTTCCTATCAACCATGATTTTAATCTCAGAGGAAACACAGATATATTCATTCAGGAATAATCTTGAATTAATTTATGCATGACCAAATTTATTCACGCAGAATTTGGTCTGCTTGGTATGCTATTGGTAATATTAGCTCAGTATACTGTTGTTTCTACTTATAAACCCTGGTTTAAGTGGAAATAATTAAGTTTGACATCAAGCTGTTCTTTGAAAAAGAAGTAACTAAGCTATTTGCAATCACTACAGAATTACCCTGAAAAACATATTGTCTTCAAGATCAATTTACTGTGAAACATTTAATTGACAGCTGCTGATTTCTTACCAGTTGTAGAACAGTTCAGCTCTCTGAAGGAAGTCTGTATAAATTTTTTTAGTATCGTAGAATCACAGAATGGTTTGGGTTGGATGTGACTTTAAAGATCATCTAGTTTCAATGCCCCTGCCATGGGCAGAAATGTCACACACTTCACCAGATTGCTCAAAACCCCATCCATCCTGGCCCTGAACACTGCCAGGGATGGCACATCTGCTTCTCTGGGCAACCTATTCCAGTGTCTCACAATGAAACAAAACAAAATCAAATTCCCTAACTCACTATTATCTTTATCCCATAAGTTCAAAATATTTTAAAGAAGCTTAAACATTATTAAACTAAAGTCTTTATAACAAGAGGCATTTATCCAACAGAAGTAGTTCAGTTTATTGAGGGTTTTTTTTGAAAAAAGTAGCGATTTGTGGGGGACTTTTTTTTCCTTCATGTTTGCAGTGGAGCATAAATAGTCTAATTGATATTTCTTAAAATGAGTATATTTATGTATCATTTTAATCAGAATAGCAATTAAGTTGAAATCTGCAGTTACAATAATATTACAGGCAATTTTTTTGCAATTTTTTATAGACAGAAAATACAAAGTGTCAAAAATTTATTACTTTCACCACATTAGGTGACTGAAATAACTGCATTCATATGCCAGAATGATGGTGTTGGAATACTGACCTCCACCAGCTTTAGAGAGGAAAAAAATTCTTGTAATTTAAGCTTTGTCCATAGAAACATAGTGTGTCCTAACAGCTCAAACAGGGTAAGCATAGTAAGACTTTGAAAGAGTACGGAGAACTAATTTTACAGAAAGTTTCAAATTAGTATTTTTATACTTTCCAGAAATTTCTGTGAACCCTTTATTTGCCTTTCTTTTAAATCTGAACAAAGAGCAATCATGACCTTACATTTCAGAAGTCTCTGTTCTTTCCTGGTAGCTGCATTACTATGATCATCAACAACTATGATGATCAACAGCCGTAACAAATCTGTACATGGAAGAAGACTCAGAAAAGGACAAGGATAGCTAATCAAATCTCTCTCTTGAAAACCATTCAATATGCAAACTTTCAGATTTTTCTTTCATATGATAATGTGTTTCTCTGACTCAAGGTTGTCAAGTGATTTCAGATATATTTTGGATCAAGAAAGAGACTTTGTTAAATGAAATGTGCCATAAAAATCCACATTTCATTTATTCACAATTCATTCAAAGGACTCTAAACTTTTTGTTCTTCTGTTACAATTATTGCTATTAAGATAATTCTAAGTCTCTGTTCCACATGACATTGGCATGTAAGTTTCTAAGAGCACGGGACTCTAGGGTTTCTCACCGGAAGACTGTATCAGGGTACTGGGATAGTTTTTACAGAACTGGAAGTTGCTTTGTGTCTGTGATAATGTTTGGGTGTGAAATGCAATACTAATCAGAGTATAGGATAATTATATGTTGTTAAGGACTATTCAAGATTATAACTCATAATAGGTAGACATGGGCAGACAGACACCATGTAACGCATAATTTAGAATGTTGTTGTCACTCTTTTGGCAGCAATTACCTGTTGCTTGTTATTTAACTTTGGCATGCGAGGGGTACTTTCTCACATTGTTCACCTTTACAGCCCTGATATCTGTCCTGGAGGAAATACCCATGTGTTGTTTTGGTGGTAGGAATCCAATGGTGTTTAATCCTCTCCCCTTTTGGATAATTACTGTCTGAGGCACATTCCAAGGGGGTAGAATTCAAGGTTTAGTTCATCCTGACTGAGTGAATATTGTCATACCTCACACAAAGTAGAAAGCTCTGTCCAAAAAAGCAGGGATCGTTCTATGCCTCTTCATAAGTATGAGGTTACTGTGAAAGTTTTGGTGAGGCAGTTCTTTGCCTATTCCATTGCCTTCTAATCTATTCCCAGAGTAGAGTGCAGGAAGGAGAGGGTGGTTATTTTTCCCAAGGAGGTGATATCCTCTTTTTCCCTAGCAGTGGCTAAATTTCATTCTAGATTATACATGTTCAACAAGGTAGAAAGAGACCCATCCCATCTCTCAGATGAGCAGTTATGTAGAATATATGATATTTTGCTTAATATCATTAAAATCAACTATTCAAATCACCTCGATCATAGCTGCAAATCACTTTCATAACTTTTCTCACTTTTCTCCTGGGGTAGATCTGTCAGGAAGCAGCAAAGGCAGAGATGCTGAGGGTAGCAGCAAGGTAGGCAGCAATCACTGCAGTCCCATGGTGCATCCACTGTCAGTCAGTGTACCAGTACCAAAACTACTCCTTTTGTGTTCACTAGACTTGACTTTCCTTTCAGCATTACTTTCGTACTTTACACTCAAGATCTCAAGTTGAATGTTCTTCATTGAGTTGACACATGCCTGTTCTCTGCAGCATGGTGTTCAAAGTAATTTGGAAGTACATCTGAGAAAGGGCTTGTTGGGGGCTTTAACAGGGAAAAATGAGAAACATGGTGACACAAATTTATGAAAAATTCTCAGGATATTGCTAGTCTGAGAAGTTCTAGCAATGCTAAAATTGACTATGCTGGAGTAACTCTGATATGGATCTTCAGAGAAGTGACAGCTCTGTGCATTTCCACGTTACAAAGCCCAGCAATCTTAATTTAATGTCAAATAAAATTCTCTCTTAATGAAGCATGTTATAGCCATGGAAGAGCTAGTTGAACGTAATATGGTTTTCAGGGAAACATCCTTATTAACTGAATTTCCTGATCAAGTGCATCCTGATTTAATAAAAATGTATTGATTATTCTGATATAATAAGAAAAGATAAATTTGGAGCAGAAAAACTTTGAAGCAGATCATTGAAATTACACAACATGAAAGAGTTAGCTTTGTATGTCTTCTGGTTTCTAAATAGTAGCTTCAATTTCAGTTTCTTCTTTTTTCCCCTCACTCACAGGGTTTTGCTTTTAGGAGTTTCAGAAATATGGTGTTTATCAAAAGTCAGCCCATATTCTAAAAAAACTGAGTAGGAGGGAGGAATTAATATTTTTTCTTAAAATTATTGTTCCAATATCTTCACATTTGGGAGAAGACACTGGAATAGTATGTTTTACATCACTCAAATTTATTTTTTTTACATTTATTTTTATAGTAAGTTAGGGTAGGCTTTTGATTAAAAAAAATTAGATTTTTATGATTTGGACACTGAGTAAATTTTTGGGGGGGAGGGAAATGAACACAGGTTTCTGCTTTATTTATATTTTTTTCATTTCTAAGATGAATTTCTAATTTGTACTTGGTGCATGAAATCTCAGGATTTTGAGATAGAACAGCGTTCACGGATTATTACTTCTTTATTTGAAACACCTGGCAGCTCAGTTGAAAGATCTCAGAGATAAATATTTGCTTTAACAGCCTAGGCACAAATTGGAACAACTGAATAAAGAACCAGCAGTCTAACAAGAAGTTGCCAATACTATTGTTGCACTTTGATCATTACTGATATAATAAGCTTGCCATAAAGACCCTTGACATCAATTTCATTAATTCCCTTAAGTGTTAAAAAATACATGTAACTTAATATTACCTCAAATTTGTGCAGAGAAAACTGATAATTTGATTTCTTAGCTCTCTTGTGACTGTATTATGTTAAGATAGTGTAGACAGCACACTGTTTGATTCAGTAGTCACAAATGTACACTAAATAATTTTGCAAGAGATGGCATCATCCTGTCTAAAATCTGAATATTATTTGTCTTCAGGTCTTTTGTTTTTTAGTCTACTGAGGAGTGTACTCAACACTTTAAAGGGAAAATAAAACCACAAAAAGAATATGTAAAATATCTTAACAGTATGAAATAAAAATTGACCTAGTGTTCTGAAATATGCTTAACACCACTGCTTATTAACTTACTTTAAAATTCTTATTTAGTAACATTACTTGCATCATAACCAGAACAAACAAACAGAAACCCTTATTGCAGAATCATAGAATGGCTTGGGTTGGAAGGAGACTTTGGAAATCATCTAGTTCCAACCCATCTGCCATGGGCAGGGACACCTTCTACTAGACCAGGTTGCTGAGAGCCCCATTCAGCCTGGCCTTGAATGCTTCCAGGGATGAAGCATCCACAAAATCCCTGGGCAACTTGTTCCAGTGCCTTGCAAACCCCACAGTAAAGAATTTTTTTTTCCAATACCTAATCTAAATCTACTCTCTTTCATTTTGAACCTGTTTGCCCTTGTCCTGTCACTACAGCCCTTGTAAAAAGTCTTGCCCTACCCTGCCTGCGAGTTTCCTTCAGGTACTGGAAGGCTGCAATTAGGTAACCCTGAAGCCTTCTCTTTTCCAGGCTGAGCAATTCAACTCTCTGCCATTCCTCATAGGAGAGGGGCTCCATGCCTCTGATCAGCTTGGTGCCTCTCCTCTGGACTCATACAGGTCCATGTCCTTCCTGTGGTGGGGGCCCCAGAAATGGATGCACCACTCTAGGTGAGGTCTCACCAGAGCAGAGTAGAGGGGCAGAGTCACCACCCTCAATCTGGTGGCCACATGGCTTTTGATGCAGCCCACGACACAATTGTCTTTCTGGGCTGTGAGTGCACATTGCCAACTCATGTCCAGCCTCTCATCCAGCAGTACCCCAAAGGCCTTCTTGGCAGAGCTGCTCCCCATATGTTCATCCCCCAGCATGTATTAATATTGGGGTTTACCCCAACCCAGATGCAGCACCTTGTACTTGGTCTTTTTAAACTGCATGAGATTCCCATATGCCCACTTCTTTAGCTTTTCTATGTTTCTCCTTAGGTTGCCATCCCATTCTTCAGGTGTGTGAACCCCACCACTCAGTTTGGTGTCATCTGCAAACTTGCTGAGGGTGCCCACAATCCCTCTATGTTATTGAAGAAGATATTAAATGACACTGATCTCAATATGTACCCTTGAGGGACACTGCTCATCACTGCTGTTCATCTGATCTCTGAGCCTTTGGCATCTACTCTCTGGATGTGACCATCCAACCAGTTCCTAATCCATCTCAGTCCACCCATCAAATCCATCACTCCCAATTTGGAGAGAAGGATGCTGTGGGGGACCATATAAGACACTTTACATAAGTCCAGATAAATGACATCTTTAGGTCTTCCCTTATCCACTGATGTAGTTACTCCATCATAGAAGGCCACTACATTGGTCATACAGGATTTGCCCTTGGCAGAGCTGCACTGGCTGTCTTGAATCACCTACCTGTCATCCATGTATCTTAGCACAGCTTCTAGATGAATCTGTTCCATGATCTTCCCACGCACAGAGGTGAGACTGACAGGTTGCTAGTTTCCAGTGTCATCCCTTCTTTCCCTTTTTCACTTCACCCAAGACTTCCCCTGACTGCCATGACTTTTTGAATATTGCAGAAAGTGGCTTGGGAACAACATCAGCCAATTTCTTCAGGACAATGGGATCCATTTCCTTGGGTCTGATAGACTTGTTTACATTCAGGTTCCTCATGTGGTCATGAACCTGACCCTTGCCTAAAATGGCAGGGACTTTGCTCCCCCAGTCCCTATCCTACTGTCCATCCACTCAAGAGGTATGGGAAGAGAGGTTGCCATTAAAGACTGAGGCAAAAAACTGCCGTACCTCAGGCTTCTCCTCATCTGCTGTTACCTGTTCACCTCCTAGCAAACAAACTGCTTCCTTTTAATTTCTTGATAATCCAAAATTTCACCACCCTTCCACTGATACAATGGGTGGAAAGATTATAAGGGTACACTCATTGGAAAGTTGTTAAAAATAATAGCTGAAATAACGCTCCTGAGAATTGTTTTCCTCCACATGCGAGGAAAGGTTAATAAATCTGAAAATTAACTGGATTCAAACCATAGACTCAATTTTCTTCATGCTCACTGTAGATTAAGAAATACTGAAGAAAAGTCTAGTGATTATTCTACTATTCTTATACTGAGTTTAGCTCATAATATTAAGTGTAAAACCGTATAGAAGTGCTGTATTTTATATGCCATTTAAGTCAGTGTGAAAACACCAGCTATGAGGGCAGAAAATAGAATCTTGATATTTAGTATAATGAAATTATATGTGATGATCATTTATGTTAGATCAGAGAGTAGTATACACTTTAAAGCACTTATTGATAAAATTTTAAGTGACTACCCTTTTTATTAAGAATAGCAGACTCTGAGAGCTGGCCACTTTCCAGGGAGAAAAAAAAAGACAAAAAAAAGACTGTATTAAACTTCAAGAATGTTTTCAAGTATAATTAATGTGCAATTTATTTGCAAACATTTATATCAAGCTATTAATCTCAACCATATATAGTAAGCTCTTTTAAAGATATTGCTATCCAGGAACACAAATGTCTCTGCCTTTTTGGAATGTGTCAACTTATCTGTCTTGTGCCTTATACTGTTTTAACAAAACTCTTGACAGCCCAGCATCTTGAGTCTTCAGCCTCAAAATATTTATATTGTAGATGGAAATACACATTGTTTTAATCTGACCATAGTGCTATGCTCTGTTTAGTGAAGTTAATTTTAATAATAAAAAAAGACCTCTTTTGAAAAACCATCTGAAATCTAGACCCAGACAAGTATGTTTTTAAGGAGTAAGACTTCAATATCAGATAATTTTGTATATGATATTGATTGTCTTGTAATGAATTTTTGTGGTCAAAGGAATGTGGCCTTGGAATATATAGATCAGCAGAAACAAATTAGTTGAAAAGATACAGAGATGCTAGGAAGAAACCAGAATGGAAGTTGTGACAAATTAAGGAGCAGATTCAATTTCACATCTTTTCTGTAACATTCCCCTGAGACTGAATTCATATTAGCCAATTTCAATATTTTTCTTTCCAGTCAATGCTGCTGTTTCAAAGTTTTTTATTTAGTTTCTTAATACAAGAATCACACACATTTATAAAAATGAATATGATAGATACTGCTGTTTTATAAGAAAATAATAGCAAATATAGTTTTGGAGAACAAATATATGGAGGGACTTATAGATCTCATTTTCCATGTAAGATGAGAAAAGTGCTTGGTCCACCAGACATAGAGAGTTGATATGACAGTTTTCAAAAACAAGTACATGAGCCATTTATTATTGATTGGGAGAAAAAACTTCAGCTTCATGCCTTCATTTGTTGATACATTAATTCAGGGTTGGTACATTGAAAACAATTTATTCAGAGATCTTAAATGATATTTGGATTTCTCAAAATATACTGATATTTCAATGCCTTTGTTTCTTTCTTACATTTATTTTTGCTTTCATCTTTGTAGGATCATTTGTCATTAGTACATAATCTATTTGAAAACATTGAAATAAAGCTATTAACCTGGACCACGTTCAGTGATGTTTTCATCAAGGAACATAGCACTCTTGCTTTCTTATTTTCATTCTTTTAATGTTCTTGTACCTTAGCTGATAAAACATCATTGTGTTTAACCCATAGTTGTAGTGACAAAAAATGTTTGGTTTAGCCTTCTTAATTTTCTTTCATCTAAAAATGTTCTTTCATCTAAGTAATGATTAACAAAATTGAGGCTTCTCAGTCTAGAAAATACTTGGCTAACAGAAAATAATACAGAAGCCTAGAGTGTTCTAAGAAACATGGTACATCAGGCATTCATCTTCTCTTTCAACAGAAGATTGAGGGGGTACTGAAAGAAAGAAGTGTAAACAAAGTGAGTGAAAGCAAAGTAAGCAACCGGAGCCAGGTGTAAAGCCCCAGGTTTGGGACACACACTGCCCAAGTGGTTTACATATATTTAAGACTCTCAAGAGTTTCCTCACAAAACTTTTACAGAGTCTTTAGTTCTTTGATACCTTGAATTCACATATAAAGAAAAAGCCAGACTTTTTCCCAAGAGACTTCTTTTAATGTAGTAGAAAAATAAGCATTTTGGCAGAAGGTTTGCAGGAATAACAAATAACCCAGAATCATTTTACAGAGCACCCAAGACACACCAATACCCTCCAACTAAGTAAATACCACCCCTGGTTTAAGGAAGGAAGGAAGGAAGGAAGGAAGGAAGGAAGGAAGGAAGGAAGGAAGGAAGGAAGGAAGGAAGGAAGGAAGGAAGGAAGGAAGGAAGGAAGGAAGGAAGGAAGGAAGGAAGGAAGGAAGGAAGGAAGGAAGGAAGGAAGGAAGGAAGGAAGGAAGGAAGGAAGGAAGGAAGGAAGGAAGGAAGGAAGGAAGGAAGGAAGGAAGGAAGGAAGGAAGGAAGGAAGGAAGGAAGGAAGGAAGGAAGGAAGGAAGGAAGGAAGGAAGGAAGGAAGGAAGGAAGGAAGGAAGGAAGGAAGGAAGGAAGGAAGGAAGGAAGGAAGGAAGGAAGGAAGGAAGGAAGGAAGGAAGGAAGGAAGGAAGGAAGGAAGGAAGGAAGGAAGGAAGGAAGGAAGGAAGGAAGGAAGGAAGGAAGGAAGGAAGGAAGGAAGGAAGGAAGGAAGGAAGGAAGGAAGGAAGGAAGGAAGGAAGGAAGGAAGGAAGGAAGGAAGGAAGGAGGAAGGAAGGAAGGAAGGAAGGAAGGAAGGAAGGAAGGAAGGAAGGAAGGAAGGAAGGAAGGAAGGAAGGAAGGAAGGAAGGAAGGAAGGAAGGAAGGAAGGAAGGAAGGAAGGAAGGAAGGAAGGAAGGAAGGAAGGAAGGAAGGAAGGAAGGAAGGAAGGAAGGAAGGAAGGAAGGAAGGAAGGAAGGAAGGAAGGAAGGAAGGAAGGAAGGAAGGAAGGAAGGAAGGAAGGAAGGAAGGAAGGAAGGAAGGAAGGAAGGAAGGAAGGAAGGAAGGAAGGAAGGAAGGAAGGAAGGAAGGAAGGAAGGAAGGAAGGAAGGAAGGAAGGAAGGAAGGAAGGAAGGAAGGAAGGAAGGAAGGAAGGAAGGAAGGAAGGAAGGAAGGAAGGAAGGAAGGAAGGAAGGAAGGAAGGAAGGAAGGAAGGAAGGAAGGAAGGAAGGAAGGAGAGACTAAGAGAAGAAAAGGAGAAAATAATTGAGTTGTATAGGTAGCAAGAGAGGTGACATGACAGCAGGTCCCAGAAGAGAAGGCAGGAATAGAGCCCCTTTGTGCCTGTATTTATTTGGTATGGCTACTGTGGCTACCCCTCCCAGGTGGGGCACCAGGGCAGTGACCACTCTGGGCCCTCTGGGCCACAGTGAGGGTGGTGCAGCCAGTCAGAGGCTCCAGGGTTGTGGTGTGGGTGAGATACCAGGCTGGCCATTTGATTGAAAGCGGCCCATGGTTCCCAATGCCATGTGACTTCCATGTGGCCGTCAGTGTGCAGGTCACATGCCTCTCAATAGTGGAGTCCTGGCCCTCTCCCCTGACACACACAGGAATTGGTTGATTCAACCCACTTAATAATTTGACGAGATACAAATCCAGTCTCTCACATCAGGTTTGAATCAAAAGGAGGAAAGTAAACCTTCGTATGCAGTGAGTAATAGGCTGAGTACATTGCAGGTGCATCAAATTCACATGAGTTAAAAGGAAGATTGTAATACTTAATGGAAGATAAAGTCCCTGAGAATTACATATTGTATGGAAAAGACATCCACCTCACAATGTCCCTGATCTGAAAGTCAGACACTGGGTGAATATTAAGGGGAATTACTATATATTTGAAAATATTATTATTTGCTCTCTAGATATGGACATATGGCTACAATTAGAGGCATAGTTTATCTAGGCTAGATGAGTCTCTCTATTCACTTCTTTTAATAAGTGTATCTACTGTATGTTTCGCCATCAACCATGTAAAAGAGTTTTAGACCACCAGCTGAGATACTGTAACATATTGCCTTTCTTTGAACCTGGATACACTCACCTCACAATTGACATCTAAAATCAGAAGCAGGACACAACTGTCCACAGGTGCAAGCTATTTGTATTTTAGATGTCACAGAAAAACATCTGCAAAAGGCTGGCAGATTGACAAAGGACATTCATATGTTCTTCAGCAGCCAGTGAAGTCCAGGTGAAATAGCTGAAAGTTCTTAAAAGTAATCTACCTTCCCACATTTAGGCAACTGCAATACAGTTTCCTTATGTTTGCATATATGTGTCTGTGGGGAGATACATGCTCTGATTCCAGAAACTAACTTCACCTGCTTCCTGGCCTTCAGCTGCTTCTCTGAAAATTATTTTCTCTCTCAGATAGATGTTCTTTGAGATCTAGAAATTTGCCACACAATACAGGTACGCAGTCAAATACAGTCAAAACCTGCTGTGATAGTGGAATATAGGGATCAGCATGTAGATGTAATACTCAATGGCCTAAACATAAACATTGAGAGTTTGATTGACTTTGGATGCCCTGGTATATCTGAGATATCTACAGAGGTCTGGCAGATATGGCACAAAATCTGCATGAGCACTGCATTCTTCTGCCCTGACACCAGTGAGGAGATCACAGAATCGTTCAGGTGGGAGTAGATCTCAGGAGGTTAGTAGTCCAGGCTCCTTCTCAAAAATGGTCAGCTGCGAGGTTAACCTGTGTTGCTTAGTTCAGTGGCATCTTGAAAACCTACAGGGTGATTTATAACATCTCAAAACCTTAGATTTGTACATAGAGGCAGGTGAATCAAACACTTAACATTTAAAACTTGCAGCCTTCTTTGGAAATGTAATATTCTTTCAGCTGTATGCACTGAGCATCTGTTTCTGTGAGTACTGATTATAGTTTTTAAGCCAATTGTAAAGATAGTTACATTTTCTGCATTATTAGTCCTATTAGTCCTTTATTTTGTCAATAATACAGCAAAACAACAAATTCAAAACTTGCACAAGCAAGTGTTTACATATGGTTGATGTTTTGTTTTGTAGTTGGGGGCTGTTTTGATTTAGTTTTAGAAATAAAGCTTGTTCCTGCAAGGAGATGCTTTCTGGGTCCTTTTAGTGTTACTTTGGAAACCATTAAAAATAAGTCAGCTTACAAGAGAGCATTTAATTTTCTTCAATACCTTTGGTAAGAGACTAGTAAGATTTTATTCTTAAGGGCTGGTGAAACAGTGATCTTAAAACCTTTTAAAAATCATGTAACTATTTACTTTTTAGTCCCTGTTTAAGAAAAAAAAAAGTAGCCCTGCAAACCCATGTGTTCTGCAATGAAGTGATATACTTACAACATCCATTTGTGATATTCTCTCATTGCATGGTATTGCTTTTCTAGGAATTTCTAGCATTTTTTTATTCACCTTCATGTCATTCACAGATATTGGCTGACCTGGAAAACCATGCACTTTTTAAGGATGACCTAGAATGCCAGAAGCTTATTCTGGAAGCCATGAAATATCATCTTTTACCAGAGAGAAGAACTCTCATGCAAAGTCCAAGAACTAAGCCTAGAAAATCTACAGTTGGGACACTTTATGCTGTTGGAGGAATCGATAACAATAAAGGTATGAAAGTATATTTGTCAGTTATAAAAGTTACATTTTACATTTTCTCTATCAGAAAATGAGGAAATAACTTTCTGTTCCAAGATCGGAGGTGTCTGAATCAGTCAAGAAATGCTGCTAAGTCTTTTGGTCTAATGAAAATCTACTGATATGAAAGGAAAACCATAAATACTGTTAGAGAAAAGAAACTGAATTTAAAGTTCATTCTTGTTCAAAATTATTATAAATTTCAGAACAAAATTTAACAAAAAATCCTCTAGCATGATCTTAATTTATCTCAGTTTAGATTTCTAGTAATTGTTTCCTTTACGAGTTAAGTCAAATACTTCTTTTTTTCAGCTTTTTTAACCAATCAAAAAAGGCAGTTTGATATATAGTGTATTCCATCCTTAAGAAGTTGTCTAAAATATTATGGATGATTCATGATCTTCCAATGCAGCATTTTTTTATGTTTTCTAAAGAAAAAACTATATAGCTTGAACTAGGTTATTGCTATGTCAACAGAAGGTGAAATTATCCACATTTTTTCTGTAAAGTATAAAGCAGTGGAGATTTTATTAAAAGTATTTTGTTGTTACTTATTGGGAATAAGAATTGCAATGATTTGCTTTCATTTCTGGTAAGAAGTCAAATCCACTGATTTCTTGAATGGAATTAAGTAAAATATTTTAACTAAAAGCTAGCTTTTCTTAAATTTTAATGTCCACACTTAAACTGAAGTTTGTGCCTTCAGTAACACTAGATCTATTGTAAAATAAACTGTAGTTTTAAAAAGTATAATATAAAATTATATCTTCAAGGTTTCACAACTAGGTGTGTCTAGGTATAGTTATTGAAATTGTTTCACTAAAGAGCTGTGGCAATATCATCTGCAAAATTGCATGGCATGTTTTTCCATTGAAGTTACACAAATGAGAAGGATGTATGACATTTGTACCTACGTGAAAAATAAATCGAGAGAAGTGTGACAAGCAGGTCGAGGAATATTCATGCTAATGACATGAAGCTGAGTTGGGGAGGTTTAGGTTAGATACCAGGAAAAGGTTTTTCACGGAGGGTGGTTGAGCACTGGAACAGGATTCCCAGGGAAGTGGTTACAGCACCAAGCCTGATAGAGTTTAAGAAGCATTTGGACAATTCTCTCAGGCACACGGTGTGACTCCTGGGATCATCCTGTGCATGGCCAGAAGTTGAACTCGATGATTCTGATGGGTACTTTCCAACTCAGCATATTCTATGGTTCTGTAATTCTGTGATCTTTTAAGGTCACTTCAAACCAAAGCTGTTCTATAATTCTGTGATATAAGAAAATGTTGATGAAAGAGCCAATGCATATATATTCTTATTATAGCTGCAGAATATTTTTGTCCTTTTTGCATTTATAAACATTTGTGTAGCTAAATGTTAAGCATGGATATGCACAGAACATTGTCTTTGGATCATAAAATACCTGAAATACAAATATCCTTGTACTTAGGATAAATTATAACGAACACAATTTTTCATTGTAGGTAGGAAATGACCATTAACCCAATTTGGGTGCAGCAGTATTTATTTTGGTTTACTATAAATATCTCTTCCTCAATCAAAATGTAGAAATATTCAGGAAGAGAACACAGAGTGCAGCACCATTGCAGCATCAACAGGCAGCCTATTTTGCAGATTCAGGTCAGGCAGAAGCAGTTTATAGCAGCAGAAGAAAACACAGAGCAACAGAGGTTCAGCCGTCTGTTGATGAAAACTCTGACTGAAGAGTATCAGGATTTTTATATATTTACAGCAGATAAAAGCTGCTTTGAGAGGGGGCCTAGTATGGCAGAGCCACATCTGTGCAGTAGGAGCCTTTGTTACAGCTGATGTATTCCCAGTAACTCAGGTTCTGCAGCTGTGCAGTCTCAGTTTGCATCTGTTCAGCTCATCCTTCTTGTGATCCTTGATTAGCTTTTATACCCAGTGAATCTTGTTTCCACATGTCAGTTCAGGGGACCTGAGAGCTGTTTGCCTGTTCTGAAGAGTCACTGAGTTCATAAAACAAACCTGAATATTTGATGATGCTGATACTGTAATCTCTCCTCATAATTAATAATTTATTTTTCCCCCCACAACTTTCTTCACTGAAATGCTGACATGGATGGTTGCAATTCACAATGATGTATTTTTAATGCTTCCTGATGTTTGCTACCAAATATGAAACACTTGCATATAAGAACTGGATAAGCTGATGTTAAATGTGTGGGTTTTATTAATCTTGTGACTACATATGAAACCTGTTGCAAAAACTGCCCTGATGGTAAACAGATGAGCTGTATCATTAGTCCATATCAAACAATATTAAAAGTCCTTTCATTATTGTATAGATATTTTTTAGAGAGAGTTTTGATATTACCACTGATGTATTAAAAAATTTGAAACTTTTGAAATGTGAAATCAGGTGGTCTCCCATCGTTCTTCCTTATGGACCTATGTTGCATATTTTTTCCTTTTTTATGATGTATTTATTTATCATTTGCAATAATTTTTTTCCTCTACAAATATGATTTTGCCAATTTGGTTTATTACCTTCATATATTATTATTTCACAGGAATGTCGTCTAGCATAGCTACATGAAGTTACGCTTTTGGTGAACTTTGAAGATGTCCTTGTTTTTCTGGACTTTTTTGATTTCGGAGTTTGGTTTGGTCTGGTTTTGTTTCTAGCATGACATTTCTCACAGCAAACTTCATTTTAACCTTATTTATTTGAATTTTATATTTTTCATTGTCGTATAGGCATATTTTTAAAATACTGAAATAAATATTGGAAAACCTGTTGAAAATACTGTAAAGAAAGGCAAAAATAGGGAAAGATAATGTTTTTCCTCTTAGGTAATTCTTGGGTTTTGAGATATGTATCTGAGATATCTGTAACTTGAAAAGCTATCTGCCTCTTTCCTATTAGTTCAGTGAGAATTTGTAGGGGGGAGAAAAAAAAAAGAAGAATGTAAGAAAGTGAAATCCATCAAGGTTGTTCTATGGCATTTTGCAAGTTGTAGAAATTACTACGAACCACTTGTCTTCACATAATAAAACATTTGACAGCATTCGTTTTCTATCCATTTGATGCACGTAACTGTCTTAAGTAAACGTCTCCATTGCATTTTCATTCAAAAAATACAATATACATTAACTGACTTTAATTTTTAGAATGTGAGTACTTATAGTCTTGTATTTGTATAATACGCAAGCATTAAAATCTACTTAAGACGATAGAGCATTTTCCTTTAAAAGAAAAAAAAACTAACAACAATATATTTATTGCTTTCTCTTTCTCCCTGGTGTGCTTTTTGAAAAGTTTTATATAAATATGCATACTTTGTAAGTATACATATACACATATATTTGTGTATACATGTGTGTGTGTGTGTGTGTGTGTGTGCATAATCGTACCTATAAGTAATATAAATCATTGAGGTCTTCTCTTAAAAGGTTGAGGCCATAGCATAGTTAAATACCTCAACCTCTCTGTTCTACTTAACTCTTTCCTTAATCCAGCATGCAAATGAATTTATAGCTGGGGCTTCCTGCATTTAATGATAGATAGTGCTCACATTATACTGTTGCTCATATTTTATTTTTATTGCTATTAAGAAATTGGTGTCTTTTCTTATTCCTGTTCTGATATTAGAATGCAAGTAAATAGTCGAATGCTTAAAAACTTCTAAGGAAAAATGGAACAGCCCCTGGATCCAGCTGCCCCGGCCCGGAACCCTCCTGCCCAGCTGCTGTAGTGCAGCCATCATGGTGCTCCTGGGAACCCAGAGTCTCTGCTCAGTCTGAAAGATGCTTTTACCATTTTCCCGTTGGCAGGTTCAACCAGTAGTGAAATTGTGTGTGCCAGAGACAGTCACAGACAGACATAGATACACAGAGGACACAGACAGGCTGGTCAAACAGATGGTCACAGAAAAAGTGCTGCTATCAGCAGCCACCACATTTGGGACTCACACCAGACAAAGCACAGATATCCATGTTCCCTCCTCCTTTTGGGCTCGCTGAGGCAGAAGCTTATACACCACAGTTCCCAGGTTCACAAGCACATGCGCATTCATGGATCCCCTGAGTACCAGCATGGCCCTGCTGCCCTCCTCACTCATGCTCATCTCCCTAGGTAGCTGGTTTTCATGATGAAGCCACAGTGGCTGGAGGTTAAAGACCTCTTTGGTTCCAGTAACTGGCACCACAGTCCAGGGACATCTACAGCCCTGGTATGACTCCAGGAGCAGACCCTTTCAAGCAGGAATGCAAACACGCTGTCACGTGAAAGAGAGTGGGGCAGAAATGCAAAGATTTCTTACCTCACTCTTGTATTAATGTAAAGTTAATAGCTATAAGTGTCCTCAGAACAATCAAAGCTTTATGAACCCAACACTGCCTGTCAAACACTGGACAGAACACAGGCTGGAAAGATTTTTGACCTTTCTGTGAGGACCACACTCAAGCTAGAGAGAACTTAATAGCTATAAGTGCCTCCAGAAAATCAGAGCCTTATGGTCCCAACACTGCCTGTCGAACACTGGACAGCATACAAGTTGGAAGTGTCTCTGACTGCTGCTATGAGACCACACTTAATAGCAAGAAAAGAACTTTCTCCACAATAGCTCCCGAAATAATGTTTATTAATACAAGTGTGTGACAATGACTATAGGGGTTGCTTAGTTGGTGATGACATTTAGCTGCAAGATTATATTTAATTGATGACCAAAAAACACAAAAGAAACTGGCACAAAACACATTCTACAGGCAACTTCAGCAGTTGCTGAACCCAAACCCCAACCCTAACCCTAACCCTAACGCTAACTCTAACCCTAATCCACGACAAACTTAACTAACAGAGGATGCCAACCAGAAACAAAACAGCTCAACAGCACATTTAAACACAGTGACCCAAAGCAAAAGCAACAGGAAGAATATAGCCACTTCCCACTAACATGTACACACCTGGTGAGTTATAGCAAATTAAAATTAGTAAGGCATAAAAAAATAGAGTAAGAATTTGGTTGCTTACCCCTGCAATGTTTGATGAGGTGGGGGAGGAGACAGGATAGCTCATAGGTTGCCCTCCCAGAGGTGGTAGAAGATTTTCTTCCCAGTGTTTGCTCCTGCCCAATCTCTTTTTGTTGGCAAATCTCTTTTTTTTGTTGGCAAATCTCTCTTTTCCCTTCAGTAAGGTTGAGTCATTATAGTCAATATTTTAGGGGTGCGTCTCTGAAGGGTGCCACAGGGTGCAGGGAAGAAAGGCCATGTCATTTCCGTAACACTCCATTCCTCGGTAACCCCATCAATAAACACTTTCAGGGAGATACTGGAGTCTCTTTGTCCCCTGACAATGATTCTTGCAAGCAACCCTCCAAGGGGTTGAGACATTTCCCTCAACTCATATCAGGGCTATCATCCCACATTATCGTTACTTATGGCATAAGTCGATGTTCACAAAAGAACGGACAAGTCAGAAATTGATGGTCCCTCTTGCAATCCTACTCTTTTTATTGATAACATCACATATCTGTCATCACCAATCCTCTCTGTATGTGTTTCTTCTGCCTTTATAATGGTTTTTTTCACTTGTGTTCTCCATGAGGACATTAGTTATGTTAAAGAATCAAGTAGTCATGGCCATAAAATACCTCAGGACAATAAGCCAAAATAAATTGTGACTCTAACATTCCATGCAGCTATATGCATACTGTTTATTAAGATACTTACAGTTTTTCTC
Source organism: Pithys albifrons albifrons (assembly GCF_047495875.1). Classification (NCBI taxonomy): domain Eukaryota; kingdom Metazoa; phylum Chordata; class Aves; order Passeriformes; family Thamnophilidae; genus Pithys; species Pithys albifrons. The sequence goes on from NC_092458.1 coordinate 47,668,805, forward strand.
TGAAATCTTCTCTGGTCTAAGTAACAGTTCTGACTCAGCCAAACAACTCCAGTGTTTTCAAATATCTAAAGTGAGTAATTTTACTGAGATAGATGGTTGTGACGTGAAGGAGCAACTAAGGGTACTGAGGTTGTTTAGGCTGCAGAAATGGAGACTCAGGAGAGACCTTATCACTCTCTACAACTCCCTGAAAAGAGGTTGTAGCAAAGTGGAGATCAATCTCTTTTCCCAAGTAACAAGCACTAGGATGAGAACAAAGGACCACAAATTGCATCAGGGCAAGTTTAGGTTGGATATCAGGAAAAATTTCTTCACTGAAAGAGTTGTCAAGCATTGAAACAGGCTGCCCAGGGAAGTGGTTGTGTTCCCATCCCTGGAGTTATCTAAAAGACATGTAGGTGTGGCACAGAGAGACATGGTGTACTGGTGGACTCATCACTGCTTGGTTAAAGGCTGGACTCAATCATAAAGGTCTTTTTCAACAAAGATGATTTTATGGTTATGTGTTTTCTCAGTTCCATGTAATACATTTCCATATTCTTTCTTATAGTTTCTGGAGTACATTTTTTCCAAAACATCTACACATTTAAGAGGATTGAACATAAAAATGTGTATTGGTATAATCCAGTGTTTTCCCAGATATTCTCTAGCTAGCAATGGTAAACAATTACAGCATCATTTATCTTAATTGTAAAATGAACTTATAAACAAGTAACATTCCACTGGCTTTAGGTCAGCACTGGGTACCAGTGACCAACTCTGTTTTCCTTTTAAACACTTTCTGGAAGACTAAACAGGAAAAGAATAATGAAATATATATAAACAGGAACAACAACAGAGAGAAGCACTCTCATTGGAACCATTAAGATAGCAGAGTAATAAGGTTGTCATCATGGTGGAGTTTTTTGAGAAAATTAGAATGCCAAAGTAGGATGTAGGCAGGCTATGCAGGATGGATAACTGAATTTTTCAGTTTCTGTATTGCAGATATGCATTGAAATTTGCATTTTCTTTTAGATTTCTTAAATGGAACAGAGTTTAATTTAACAACTTAAAAATAAAAAAAAAATGAAAAAACAGGCTTTGGGAGACTTACCTACTGCAAAAATCCATGTTTTCAGTCATTGTAATATAGTGCAAGAGTTCATTATTGAATATGAGTTTGATAAACTGCAAAGACAGTGTGATTTATAGTTTGATTCACACAATGATACACTGAAGCCAAAGTGAACTGTGTCAAGAAATACATATTATATTTAGCTAGCAACAAAACATTCTGGAGGGAGAAACCATAATTAATGAAATAAGATGAAGTAACCTACTGAATTTCAACATGGGGAACTACAAAGTCCTGCACCTCCAGAGCAAGAACCCCTGCAAGCTGAGAACCCCCCAGCTGGAAAGTAGTTTGGCAGAAAACAATTTGTTATCATTTTGCCCCTATACCAAACAACTGCATAACCATTGTTCAGATATATGGAAATGCCAGAATTGCACATGCAGATTTGATCCCTAGTAGCAGTCCTAGGGAGCAGAGGAAGCTGTATAGAGCAGCCAACCTCTCCGTCCCACTGTCTGCTACATGGTAGACCTTGCATGGGGATTTTAAAGCATCTTCTGCTCTTGAAGAGGGTGACATGAGGGGATTATTTTCCCCTCTTTTCATTTGCTTTTGGTTTCTCTTGAAGGCACTGAGAAAGATTTGCCTCCACACTGTAGAGGCGTTCCAGTAGATTTCCCCCATGGTGGCAGCATGGAAAATCACTTTCCATACCTGCCTATTAAGACAATGTAGTGCATCTCTTTGAAGACTGGGGATGCATCAAGAATAAGGAAAGTCTTTTCCTATGTAGGTATCTGAAAAAATACCATTATTTGAAGAGGCATTTCATGATACTTGGCCTGTTCTGCTGATGAAAGGATATAAAGGACAGATATTCATATACTCTAGGAACTACTGACTTAAAATCTGCTGTTGAAGAGTCAAGATAATGATCAAAATTGTCCTTTCTGGCTTCAAACACAACACCCAAGACCCACAGCTTGTGGACACTGGAGATATCGGATCACAGCATGTTCTCTGTGCAAGGCTCTTAAAATAATTCTTTACAAGATTTTCTTTCTTCAGCTTCTCATTTTTATTCCAATTCAGGTTTAAATACCACTCTGTTCCTTCTCTTTTCAGTCAATAAATGACTTACATTTTCCCCACTTTGCTCGGATATCACTGGAAATACTGGTGAGTCCTTTAATACCATCTCAGATAGATGATAAAGGGACTGGAGCATCTCTTCTATGAAAAAAGGCTGAGAGATCTGGGACTGTTCTGCCCAGAAAAAAAGAAAATGAACCAGATGACCTCCAGAGGTCCCTTCAACCTCAACCATTCTGTGATTCTGTAACATGTTAGTATAATTCCAGAGTAAAAGTAGAACTTGGTTCATTAGTTCAACAGAAGAATATGAAATACACCAGCTAATCACTAATGACATAATTAAATCTATAAATCACACTAAAATTCTCTCTTAGTCCAGTTCTTATGAGTATTAACATGAGTATTTCCTTTTTTTCACTGCTGTGATTTTCAATATGTTCCAGAACATTCAGTCTCACAGGCCAATTAGCAGTTGAAGTACTTTGATTTAGCAGTGCATTTCTGAATAGAAAAAAAAAAAGATTTTAACACCATCTGGTAGTTTTTCAGTATTTATTTGACGTCATTTAATTTCTGGCATTTTTTTCAGTGTAGTTATCTTCTGAAGCTGCTGATTCAGTTATGATTTGAAATAAAGTGAAGATCTCGAACTGATCTATTCTGAAGCCTCCATAATTTAAAATAGAAAAGAGCCAAAGTTATGACATAAGATAAATTTCACCTTGGTAATCTGATATTCACTACTGTTGGTATAAACTATGGGGTCGAGCAGACAGCACAAGAGGCTGCTGCATCATGACTGTATTTGGGGGAATACTCTCCCAAGAACACCCCTCTGTTCCTCCTCATTGCTTCTCTGCTACTTACTCTATCTATGGTCTGACATTTCCAGTGCAGATGTTTTGTCAGTGATTAAAGTGCACAGAAAAAAAAAAAAAAGAAAAGAAAACTTTGTATGTAATTCGGAGAAGAGACATGCCTGGCAGATGCATGATTTAGAGGACTTCTATACTATCAGAAATCTTATGTTTTTCTATACGCTAGCCAATATATGTTCCCTGATCACCAAAGTTTCATTAGTGGCTGTTACTACTGGGATTGCTTGTAGAATAAACCAAATAGTTTCATCCAGCACAAATTCTGAATCATGTTCTGGAGGAACAACCATCCTCACTAGCCAGTGTAGCTAAGCCTTAAAAATTGGTGGCACCTTTTAGTGCAGTTCTCCAGCTGTGTTTTGCACTTTCAGTCACCTCATTAATCTCCATTCCAAATTCTAGGAAATGCTCAAAAGTCTGTGTTTTCAAGCACAAGAGCATCCAAGTAATCTTCAACAGATTGCTTTCACCTTATTTTTAGTACTCTGAATTGGAAAACAAAATAAACACAATTATTTCTTTGGACTACAGGTGGCACCATAGAGAACCCAATGGATACTGGGCATTATCTGGTTCCTGTCTGTGCAAGTTAGGGATAGCATGCTTTACAACAGATTTACCTCAGAGGGAAGTAATTGCAGCAAAACAGAATCTCCCGGGAACTGAGCTATCAGCTAAGCAGTGTGAATGAGCATCTGTATAGCAATAATGAAAAATAATAAAAGAAAGCTAAGATAATGGGAAATTGGGGCTGTTGCAGAACCAAACTGCTCGGTTCACTGTGTTTAAACCAAATAATGATCAAATCAGCTTATTGATTTGGTTACAATACCTAATGAACTGCCAATCAGATGAACTAGGTGTTTAGAATGAATGTCAATCATGTAGTAGATAAACTGCAATACTAGACACTTACAAAATATGAATTAATCTCTTTACATTTCTCAGCATTCTTCTTGAGCAAATCCCCTGAAATTCTAGTCACAGACACACACAGACACACACACAGACACACACAGACACAGACACACACACACACACACACACACACACACACACACACACACACAAATGCACCCCCTCTCTCACAGTTTGTGCAGGTCACCATCACCCCCTCCAGAGTGGTGGGAGCTCCACTAGGTGCACACTCCTGCAGAATATGAAGTTCCCCTCACATTTGCTTTTGTCCACTTATAGGACTGTTTTTCCTTACTGTTATCACATTATTTGCACAAATTCCAGTGGGAACAGAATTGTTTTTAAAGAAGAGACATGTTTTGTTGCTGAGCAAAGGTAGACTAGCATAGTGCATAATATAAATCATTAATAAAAGTAACTTTTGTAAGTTATAGATAAGATAAAAGCATAAAAGAAACCATGAATGTTTTATATAGTAAACCATAACGCTATGTTACAAAACAAACCACCCAACATTAAAGATATTGCCTAAAATCACTGTTGAAAAGCTGTCATTTCTAATACTCCTGAAAATATAAACATTAGAGGAAAAAACTTGTATTGGTTTTAGAGAATTCTGATCATATAGAGTAATTGAATATTCCCAAAGGTTTTTTGATTTTATATTTTTTATCACTTTATGGCTAATCCTTATAACATTTTAATATTTTTTTTCATTCAAAAAAGTGTAGGATTCTTTTTTGTGTGCACATTATAGATTTTTGGTGAGTTTAAAGGAATTTCTTGCAATCTGACTACAGGGCAGTGAACTGCTGCCCTGTGCTACTGTTTTCTCTATAGCTGGTTCTTAAAGATTCTCCTTGGTATCTACATTAGTAATCTGCTTAGTTCACATTCGTTCCACTTGAGTAACCATCTTTTCAGTTCAAAATGTAATGTTGCAGTTCACTAGATCAAGGTCATCACTTTGCACCTACTCACAGCAGCATCTCTAAATCTTGAAGAAAGTGATCAGAGCATCCATCAGCAACAGCTTTAGCAATAGCAAAATCAGCAGAAAGTCTTACCAGGGCAAAAAATGTAGAATTTTTTTGATGAAAAATGTAGAATTCCTTCTCTTTGTTAGGGTTTAAACACTGAACCATTCTAACAATAAGGAAAAGAAAGGTACCTTTATGGTGCAAATATCTACATTGAGTAAAAAGGTGAGGCTGGGGGCCATGGGGAGGTGTTTAGGACTGGCATCTGCTTATGAAGTGATTTTTGCTTTTTTTAATACAAAAATTCCTGCATTTATATCTACTTAAAATAAATACATTGCATTCATATTTTCAGACAATCTTCATTACCTCATGTAGCCTACATCAGCTTGTTCAAAAATACTTAATAACATCCTTGAAGGACAGGTTGTAAATATATCTGCATTTGACTTAAAATATTTGGTTGCAAACAATATTGCTATACGTTTATTCTTTTTCATGCAATGACCTTGTTATTCGACTGGTCTGCAACCATCAACTATGCAAAAAATATGGGAATGAGAATCAGTTTCGTAGAAAATTTTTGATTTACAAGTTATTAGCAAGGAAATGAAATATGCTTAATTTTAGAAAAAGATGAAGTATAATAGAAGATAACTAGAATAACACTTGAAAGTTTTCACCAAAAAAAATCACACATTTGTAAGCTTACAAATGACAACTAAAAGAAAAAAAAAGAAATTTTTATTGTCCAATGATGTACTGTTCTGTAGATAAAGGTAAAATTATGAGATCTAATACTCTTTCTTTTATGAGAAACATGGGATGGTAGGATCACGTTCACCCCTGCTGGATACACAGAGGAGTTGTCAGCAATAGTTGGACATTCATGCAAAACTACTCTGATGATCTACCATATTTAATTTCTAAAGTTTTCTTTCTCTGTAGGTATCTCAATACTTCATAAACCTTGATTATTCAGGGGTTTTAATGCCCAGGCCCATGCACAATACATAGAACTAGTCTCATCCAGTACCCTGCTGGATCATAAGTAGAATCTAAGTTAGGGAAACAAAGAAAAAAAAGTAAAGCAAAAGTTGCAATGTATCCAGAAGATCAAGAAACATCCTTATCTTCTTGTCAGAAATCATTTTTCCTGCCACAGTCATGGCATAGGTTTGCAATTTACTATTCAGTTGTGTTTATCATACAAGTAGCTATTAAATGAATTCTGTACCACTTCTCTATGTCTTTTTCATATATTCTGTCTTCAGTGCTTCATACTGAAATGTCAATGTGTTTTAGAGCTCTGTCCGTCTGAAAAATAGGGGTTTGTGCATGTGCGTTTGTATAGAGGACTTTCCTGGGTGTGTAGTGCTTTTATTGTAAAATCCTCAATATTAGGTGTATTTGTTTTTCTTTAATCTTTTTACAGTTTCATATCCAGTATCTTAAAGACAGTCTGAGAGATCATGCACTCTGTTTTTACTATTAGACAACTCAAAAAACAGCAGTAATACAGAAGTAAATGAAACTATAATAGAATACATTTTAAAATCTAATTTCATGTCATTTTTAATATAGTTAGCAGTATTTTTATTTAGGTTTTTGTGTGGTTTACTTATACTGTAACATTCCATGTTTTGTTTTATAGGGAAATATGTCTATCTCTGCATAATCAGCACATATGCTGCAACTAAAAATGAATAGTGAATTTTTGCTTTATGTATTTTCTTCATATCTTCACATTAAACCTGTATCTCCAATTTCCCTAGGAAAATATACCATATTCTCTTTTCAACTGCTTCCTTCCATCCTTGTGGTCCTAGGAAATTGGATTTCCTGGTGTTCTGATACATATAATCAGAACTGCTCTGGTTTGTTCATGGGGGTTAGAAAAAAGTGTTTGTTTACAAATTTCTAATATTGCTAAGACATCCTATCACAGCCTCTATAGACCAGGGTGGGCAGTATTAACCAGCACTGCTCATTTCTTTGTGTCTGCACAGTTTGGAAGTTGCTTCAGTTAGGAGTTGGCTCTGCTGACTCCCATCTACTAGTAATGGCAGAGAGGAGAGAACTTTCTTACCTCAGCTGACATGTGATGTAAACAATTTTTGCTTGTCACTAGAATAAGCATCTGACTGAGTGACTGTTCCTTCAATGCGTCACCATGTGGTGGTTTAAAAACTCTAGATACTGACCTCACCTTACAAGTGATGAAAATGAATGGGAATAGGGTTCTGACCCTCTCTCTGCTATTTGCATACATCCAGGGATACTCTATAGTCCCTCCAGATCTGGTAGTGAAGAGTGATTAATTATCCTGCAATGTAATTATTGATTATATATGCACTTTTTCAGAGTTAATGAAATAATATGAGACCTGTGACACAGACAACTAGAATTATGTTTGTATATCAGGGTATGAATGTTTAAAAAGTGTGAAGGTGCTTAAGCTTAGAAAGCCTGCTGAAATCCCTTTCAGTACTGCAGGATGGAAGAAATCAAACATGCTGCAATCTCATCCAGTCTGCCAGTGTGGAGTGGAGCCTGAAGTGAATGCTGCATACAAATGTTTCTTCCGTTTTTATTTTCTTACTTCCACTAGAACCTAGTAAGGGGCACATATGTATGAAGTATAAACATTCAGGATCAGGGGGCAAGCTGGGGCCATGCTATTTGGCAGAGTGACTTTGGATGTAGACGCAAGGGCAATGCAAGCAATCATTTAGGAATTGTAGGATAAATGTTTTCCCTAAACTCTCCCTGCTCCAGAATATTGTAAATTCCTTTGCGAAATAAATAAAAAAGATACAAGAGTTATGTTTTTTGAATGGGTCCTGTAAGTTCAATTCTTCATAGAAATGGTTGGATTCAAACATTTCCTGCTCAAAAGCAAACAAAAGAAAGATATGTTAAGATAAGGCTAAGAACAGTCTTATATGTGTCTTACTGTGTTCCTTGCAGCATCCTGTTTTTACGTCAGTACAAAACTCCTTATTACCTCCTTAAATTATGTATTAGACTTTACATTAAAATGTGTTCCCTTCATGGACTAGCTACAATCTTCCCTCTCAAACCTGTGTCTCTAAATCTCTTACATATTATCCCATATCATCCCACATATTTTGTCCCTCACTTACTTCCTTGCCTACATTTCTTTGCATGTTTCTCTCCTCTGACTTCTACTTCTTCCTCCAAAGTATTCTACAAAATTACAAGTAATGTATGAGTAGAGTGAAGTGGTGCTGTTATTTTAGAGTGTAGATAGAGAACTTCCAAAGTGAAATAATTGTCTACCAAGTTTCTTTTTTTCTTTTTTTTTTCCAACCAAAACTCTGGTACAATTTCAAAGGCTGTTGTTGTAGGTAAATTGTGTAGGACACTGTATGTAAAGAAAAAGGTATTTCTTGCCTCCTAAAACTTCTATTTTCACAGTATTTTTTATTGAAAGCTATTTTAAGATGTCAACACTGTTTTATCTAAATTTTCATAGAACAAATGTAATAGAAAAATTGTCTGCAGTCAATTCCCTTGTCTTGAATTACCATAGCCTGCATTACCAAAACCCGTATGATCTCTCCCCTTTCACTCTTCTATATGAAGGTACTAACAAATTACATAAGAATGAGAATATGGTTCGTCTAAATTTTCGTGCTTACACTGTACGTGTCTACAACTAAACTGTACACTCAGTGCCCACTACAGTCAATATAGATATAGATAGTACACTTGATCTAGTCAAGACCAACATTTATTACACAGGAGTGCTGTACAGAATCCATTAGCAGCACTGACCAGCACTACCTTGGGAGTTTATACAAATACCTCAAATTGCAGATACCTACATTTTCATGTTTGTAGCTGTATCCATCCTCTCTTTTGATAGAATGAACTGAATCCATTCTAGTTATCTAAAATAGCAAGGAAATTGTACAAAGGAAGAAACTGCGTCTGTTCAGAAAATACTATAGCACTATGGCTGGAGTGAAATATCATCACTCTATTATTATTGTTTAAATTCATCTTTTGCCTATCTCTGTATCTTCATTAATGCTCTTTGAAAGTATTTGCCTGTTTCCACCATCATCTTCTTCTCACTGTCTCGCTTTCATCTTAGTATCTGCTTTTATTCCTTTCTTTTCATATTTTCACAATTAATTTACTCCTACCCAGTTAAATGAAATGAATAAACATATGACCATAGATAACCAATATTTGATACTATCACATTATGTGTTTTTGTATGCCTTCCTTCTCTTCTTCTGCCTGTGTTTGGTTTTCAGTCTAAAATATATAAAGTTGATTTTTACTTTGATTTTTGCAGTAGCTAGCACAATGGGACATATTTCTGAGTGGTTCTTTACTTGTCACCATATGATTGATAATATAGATTTTTCTGGCCCTATTTAAATCAAAGTTTTTTTGTTTTATTTAGCTATGTGAAAGGTAATAAATTTGCACATATTTACAGTTCTAAGCATAACACCACATTGTCATTTATACAGTAAAATCACATCCACATTGCAGTAAATTAAATGATAATCTCTTCCTTCACATTTGCATTTCCAAATTCAACATGTTTTCTCTTACCAGTGGCTGCCTGAAGTCAGTAGGTGTCCTCTATTGAAAATACATATAGAAAAATGTCTCTCACAGTAAAATGATGCATTACCTACCAAACTTCGTATTTGTCTGAACTTCTTACATTATTTCTATTCACATATGTGTATTTGCAATCTGTAATTCCTGTCCTACTACACTATGTGCAAAACTAATCTTTTATAAACATCTCTTAGTTTATTATTCTCCAAAGTTTATTATGAAAACAAGTTATACTTTCATCCATGATAACAAAGACCATGACTTCACATTTTATTGTGTGGTTACAGGTGCATTTATGACTAGTATACTTTCCTGGAGCTTTGTGCAGTGAGCTTTTGTTACAGTTTTCTGCTGCATTTTGACAGTCAATTGAAATGATAAGTCACTCCTTTAACCCTGTTCATCTTGTTTCAATAGCTCTAGTCACTCCAGCATCTCAGGGACTAGACACAAACACCCATTATCAATTTTGGAAGAAAAAAATTGTAATCAGGAACTGCTTTTATGACATTCTTTTTTAGGAACTCTTATACTCTCTGATATATTATTTCTTTATCTCTAAAATAGAGTCTTAAAGATAGACACTATATTCTACTTTCCCAGGCAGGTTTTGCTTGACTAACCTGATCTTCTATGACAAGGTGACCCACTTTGCGGATGAGGGAAAGGCTGTAATGTTGTCTGCCTGAAATTTAGTAAAGCCTTTGGCACCATTTCCCATAGCATTCTACTTGATAAAGTGCCTGCTCATAACCTGGATGTATGTAGTCTTAGCTGGTAAAAATTGTCAGGATGGCCAAGCCAAAAGAGAAATAGTGAATGGGTTTAAAACCTGTTGGCAGCCACTCATAAGTGGTGGTGGGGACACTTCTGTTTAATATCTTTATCAATCGTCTGGGTGAGGTGATTGAGTGCACCTCCAGGCAGTTTGCAGACAACATCAAGTTGGGTGGGACTGTTGATCTGCTGGAGGGCAGGAAAGCTCTGCAGAGGCATCTTGGACATGGTGGCTGGATGGTCAGAGACCAGTTGTATGAGGATCGATAAGCTGAAGTGCCGGGTCTTGCACTCAGGTCACAACAGCCCCATGCAGGACTACAGGCTTGGGGCAGAGTGGCTGGAAAGTTGCCCAGTGGAAAAGGACAGGTAGTGCTGGTTAACAGTGGCTGAACATTACCCAGCAGTGTGCCTAGGTGGCCAAGGAGGCCAGTGGCATCCTGGCCTGTGTCAAAAACTGTGGCCAGCAGGACCAAGGCAGTGATTGTCCCCTTATACTTGGTACTGGTGAGGCTGCATCTGGAGTACTGTGTACAGTTTTGGGCCACTTTCTACATGAAAGGCATTGAGGTGCTGGAGGGTGTCCAGAGAAGGGCAGTGAAGCTGGTGAAGGATCTGAAGCTCAAGTCTTATGAGGAGCAGCTGAGGGGACTAGGGTTGTTTAGCCTGGAGAAGAAGGAGGTTCAGAGAGGATCTTATCACTCCCTACAATTACCTGAAAAGCCAGTTGAGTGTCGGTCTCTTCTCTCAAGTAACAAGTGACAGGAAATGGCCTCAAATTGCACCAGAAAAGGTTTAGGTTGGCTATGAGGGGAAATGTCTTCACTGAATGTATTATCAGGCATTGGAATTGCCCAGGGAAGTGATAGACTCCCCATTCTTGGAAGTATTTCAAAGATGTGTAGATGTGGCACTTGGGGATATGGTTTAGTGGTAGACTTGACAGTGCAGAGTTAGTGGTTGGATGTGATTACATGGTCCACTTAGATTCCTGGCAAAGACAGAGCTACTACCTGAAGTCATAAAATGTAGTTGCTAAATGTTAAAACAAAATTCCAAAATACTTGCCTCAAATCTGGGTGTTTATGAATTTCTTAGTTACAGTAGTCTTACCATAAGTCAAGTTTTTAAAGTAATTTTACAATTAGCAAAAAAAGGATGTCAGTGAATCAAAGACCATAGCTTCATTTATTTCTATGTATTAACATATTTGATTATTTAATATGAATGAAATTAGTATAATATCAGTTGGAAGGGACCTCCATCTAGTCCAACTGCCTGACCAATTCAGGGCTGACTAGACCATGTTGTTACCAGTGTCTTCAACACTGACAGGATTGAGGCATCAGCCGCCTCTCTAGGAAGTCTGTTCCAGGGTTTGACCACTGTCTTGCTGAGGAAATGTTTCCTAACATCTAGTCTAAACCTCCCTTGGTGCAGCTTTGGTCCATTCCCCTGTGTCCTAACACTGGAAACTGGGGAGGAAAGCTTTGCACCACCTTCTCCTCTTCATTTCCTCAGGAAGTTATAGAGAGCAGTGAATTCACCTCTCAGCCTTCTTTTTCTCCAAGTCCCAAAGTCCCCAGCCACTTCTCAAAGGACATTCCTTCTAGCCCATTCACCAGCTTTTCTACCCTCCTCTGGATGCATTCAAGGAGCTCCACATCCTTCTAAAGTTGTGCAGCCCAGAACTGCGCACTGTGCTCCAGGTGAGGCCACACAAATGATGAATACAGTGGGTTACTCACTTCTTTTGACCAGCTGGTTGTGCTGTGTTTGTTGCACCCACCCTTGGCTTTTATTTTGTTTGAGAGTAAATTAATTAGTTCTTAGCATATTTATGATGTCAACGTTTGGAAATGCAATGATTCTTTCGGAAAGTATTATATGCAAATAGATTCAAACCATTAAAAATGTTCCAATATGTTATTGATTTTATATACCAGGAGGACCTGACTCTTAAAGAGCTTAACTAATTTGTCTAGTAAAATCCTGTTGGAATTAACCAAGGTTTTGCCTCCTCTCCTAGGTGCAGAATATCCTTTAAATTTTCAGATCAAAATAGTTGAGCTAAAGAAAGGAATCCATTACTTTGCCAGAAATACCCAGTTTTCTTCCTAGGAAAGATAGAAGTTTATTCTCTTTTATAATCTAAGATAGCCCATTGCTTTTCCATTTGTATGGGAATGAAGAACAGTCTAAATATTGTAAAAATAAATTCTCAAATAAAAGAAGTTCTCAATAATTTGCAATTAAAGTTATCCTAAAGACTATGTTGATCATATCTTTCAGTGATTCCATGACCTTTTTGTTGAAAGATTTTTCTAGTTTAGGTATTACTTCTGTAGAGCCATTGCAATCAAAATGATAGAAACAGAACAGCACTAGGGCAAGATGGTTTTTTTTTTGTTCAGTTATGTCTTTATTGGGATTTTTTTCTGGATATTTGCTTATATAAATAATGCTTTAAAATAAAATGAATATGTGACATAGTAGAACACAGAGTGGATTGCAATGGTTTTTTTATTCACATAGTATTTAATTTCACAATCTTAAATAAAATTGTTTCATATATGAGGTTTTATCTTGTTGAAAGTGTTGAAGAACCATTCCTAGGAAAAGAAACTGATGGCTACAATCTCTATCCCAGATGATGCAATCAGAGAGTCAGATTGGAAAGGGCCTTGGGGAGTCTCCAGTCCAACTTGTTTCTCAAAGCAGGGTCAGCTCTGAAATCAAACTGTATCCATTTGGGTCTTGAAAACCTTCAAGGATGAAGCCCCAATATCTATGGATGAACTGTTCAATTTGCTTGGTTTTCTTCACAGTGAGGACATAGCACAATTTAAAAATATTTTTGTTGTTGTTTTTTTCTTTTGTTTTGTTTTATTTTATTTAGACACCCTCATATCCAGCTCTATACTGGGACAGGACTGGTATGTTCACAAAATAGGAGATGCTGGTTAATTTTGTGGTTGCAGCTTTAAGCAGAGGTTACATCTGCTTCCATGTTTGCTGCAGGAACAGGGGAGACACTGTAGATGTTTTCTACACAGATATTTAATGTTGAGCCTTTGTTGTGTACACCTTCAGCTGATGGATTATTTGAGATGTTCTGGTAGGTTTTATTCATTTTAAAAGTTGCAGGCTGATCACCCATGCTGAGAGTGACTAAAGTCAAGGAATGGGATTTTTAACTTGGCTCCATGTTTTTTGAAAAAAGTCTAGTGAATGCAAGCCTGGTGTGAAATGATGCTGCTGGCCTAACTGCAATGATGACATGTACTAAAATAGTCTACAGTGACTAATGATTTCTGATAGGAAATTCTAAGGCCTAGAGCTCTTCCTGTAGGAACTGTCATCAAACAGAGTTAAAAATGTGTCACTTTCACATTCTTCTTCATGCGATCTTACCATCCATAAAGAGTTTATGGGCATTCCTGTGCTGAGACTGAACTGACTGAAGAGCATGAAATAGAATTAAGCCAAAAAAAGACTAAAACTATGCTTTTATGCCCATTGACAAGATAGCTATATTCTTTTAGCTGATTCTATCATGTCTTCTTCATCCAAGAGCTGGTTTTATTCAAGAACTTTTCTTGTCTGAATTGCAGTCCATATTGCACTATATTCAGATTCCTGATACTAAAGATGATTTTATAGGACTGACACCTATTTCATTTTGTGTTGTTTTTTTATTATTATCATTGCTGTTGAAGTTGGTTTTATTGTTATATCATCCACATCCTTGTCATCATTACAGATTGTCTTGTTTTAAGCTGGCAAAATACCAACTACTCAATACCAAGTCAGAGCCTCTCTCCTCTCACTGAGAAAAGGGAGAAAGGGGAAAAAAACTCTCAAACTACATTTATGCTTAAACTAGCTACATATATTTATACAGAAAAGAGTAAAACTACAATATAACATACACTTAAAACAAGTTGGATATAACAACAATTTTCTACCTCCCACCCAAACCAGATTCTATCACTGTAGTTTTATAAGCACCCCAAAAGACACTCAGCAAGAAAGAGAAAGTATAACAACAAAATGTTTCTACTTCCCTGAAACTCAAACAAAATGCAAGTTGCGGCAGCCGGAGCAGGGACCTAGCACAGTAGAAGAACTTCAGCATGTCCTTCTTTTACTTCAGCCATGATGGAACTAACTGAACACCTCCCACTTCTGCACACGTCTTAGGTTTGCGTCATCTGGTATGAAATATTTCCTTGGTTACCCAGTCAGGTGGTACCTGCCTCCCAATCCACGTAGATTCTCTGAGCCTGCTAATTTGAGGCCTAGCTAAAACCACTACACAGATTAGCAAGGCAGTTTATTGGATAAACAGAGTTCAAGCATTCCAGGAACTCCTGGATTAGGTGCTCAGTATGCAATTTAAGAAAACATTGTGGCAACTCAGACTTAGCCAATATTAGAAAATATATAGCTGAACATAATTCAAAGACTCTGTTATGTAAGTATGATTTTCAGAATGACAAAGCTTTTAAACTGTACTCTTTACCATTGAAGCAGACAGTATTACAGAACTCATGTGATACAGTTCTAGCTTTTAACATTAATCAGTTCCATATATATAAAAAATTTCAAGCATTGCAACTTTATTAATGTGCATCATTATAATATGCCCTGCAGCATCACCAAAAAACTGTATCAAATAATCTCTATATAATGTCTTTCAAACCTAAGGATTTATGAATTTACACAGTTTTAAATTTCAAACTAGAGTCAAAAAGATAAATAAATATGTCTCTTTGAATTGAATGGAAAATTTGCTTCCTATATCGTATGGCTTCATAAAAATAGGAGAGAATTTAATCTGGTTGTATTGTACATTATTGCTGCTCTGCTACACTTAGCTACAAATTGAATTTAAATTATATCTTTTTTAGTTCAATTAACAAAACCATTGCTTTCATGATGTTTGCTTGCACTCAGTTCACTGCTCTTTTGTTCCAAAGAATAAATAAATCCTGAAAAAAAATTATTTCTCAGGGAATTCTAACCATTTACTATAATCCAAATAGTTAGTTGGTAAACCTTAATAATTATATTGATTTTATCTGTAGGTAATTTAAACTTTGGAAGCACCATTACGTGTACATTAAGATAAAACACTGATTACTTTTCAAGTCACTCTCTTAAGGATTAATTTAAATTCATTTATTATTTAGATATTTGTAGTTCTGATTTAAATTTTTCTACTGCCATATTACAATTAATGGAACGAATGACTGCTACTTTCTGAAATCTAGTTAAATTAGTTATGCTTCCTTTATCTCTCTTTCTTTGGTAATAAACATTTCATTTTGTATCTCATCTTTGCATATTACATACAAGTTAGTTTTAACAGTGAAGGCCTCTTAATGACATTTCCATTAATAAATTGTAAGTTATATTACACAAAATTCTCTTTATATTTTTTAATTAATCTTGGAAAGCGGTTCAAATTACTAAACTCAGAAGGAAATATTTTTGACTGTATATGGAAACATTCTTTAAATATTTTGCTTGATGTTGTAAGTACGGCATTCTGTACTTCCAGCAAGTCTGAAAAAAAACCTACATAATAAAATAAGAACGAAAACCTGAATTCAAATTAAAATAAACTACTAATCTTTGATGACAATATGCATTGTATGGAAAATTAGAGTCAAGTGTAACAAGATTAGTATTTTATATAATCATTTCACTAACTTTAAAATATCATAATGTTAGAGCATAGTTTTATTCAGACTTGAAATACTTTGATTCTGTAGGGGCCATTTAGGTTTTCTTTTTTTTCACGCTTCTTCAGGAGGTATAAAAGATAATCTGTTACACACACATGCATATCTCTATTCTAAGGACTGCTTTATTTAAAAAAGCAAAAAATATTTTTCAAGATGTACATGTAATCAGAAAATAATATAAAAGTTTCAATGCTTTTAGAAAAAAAAAGAATAAAAACAGAAGCAATGCCTCTTTTTAATGCACTTGGTATATGTAATTTTATTATTATGTCTCATCAGGTGCTACAACTATTGAAAAGTATGATCTCAGAACAAATATATGGATCCAGGCTGGAGTAATGAATGGCAGGAGGCTACAGTTTGGTGTTGCTGTCATTGATGACAAGCTGTTTGTCATTGGAGGCCGGGATGGCTTAAAGACATTAAACACTGTTGAATGTTACAATCCAAAGACCAAGGCTTGGACTGTGTTACCACCTATGTCAACACATAGGCATGGCTTAGGTAAGATTTTTAAAAGATGCCACAATTTTCAGTTACATCATTTGCAATGGAAAACTCAATACTTTTAAGCAATCCTTTAATTCTGACAGTAACAATAACTTTTTTTTGTAATATTGTTGTTAGATAACTAAGTATACAGAGGGTTAAGTAAGTTTTTATTATTTACCAAAATAATTTTGGAAAAAAAAACCCAAAAAAACAAATAAACAGCAGAGGGACCCTGAAGCTTACACAGGTTAATAAGAAAATTGGGGTCTGTATACATTGATTTTGAAAAAGAACATTTTTAATTTATGAAGCAATCAAGGTATTATTTTTAATCAGAATTATTTGTTTTCATTTACTTATTATGATAGAAAATAAAGGTTATAAAGACCGTGCCAATGATGGACTGATGTGCTTTACAAAGTATTTGTAACAAGAATTTCATCATGACTAAGACCATGTTTTTTCACAGACTGTTTTCAGATAAGCTGGGTTTTGTTTTGGTTTTAATAGCATTATCCATGCCATTGTCATCATTAATCAAGCCACACTATATTACTCTACTGTTTTTTTTTAAATTAAGCAAATGACAGATTTATTTCTTCCTTGGAAAAACAAACAAAAAAAGTGGTCCTTCTAGTATATATATCATGTATATGCAGTAGGAAAAAAGCTCTAATTTATTCAATTACATAAGTAATTTT
Source organism: Pithys albifrons albifrons (assembly GCF_047495875.1). Classification (NCBI taxonomy): domain Eukaryota; kingdom Metazoa; phylum Chordata; class Aves; order Passeriformes; family Thamnophilidae; genus Pithys; species Pithys albifrons. Next base: position 47,686,067 of record NC_092458.1, read on the forward strand.
GTGATGTTTCAAAAATATACCAGTCTTCCAGAATGTTGCGTTACTAGTTTAAGTGCTGTTTCCAAGGGTGTTAAAAGTACAACAGCTGCAGCTATAACCCAGGAAATTATTAATAAAACATTATGGAATTCTTGATAGAGAAAAAAACTCTTCACAGTGGCAAAAGAGATGGATCTATGATCAAAACCCTCTGGTGATGAGTTAAAAAATAATTTCAGACTGATAATTTTGCAGATGCTTTTGGTCAATGGTTTTAAAAATGTCATTATAGTTTAAGTTGAAGAGTGTTGAGGTTATGACTTGGGAAAAAATGGTATATTTTCTGTGGGAAAAAAATAAAGGAACAGGCTATGCATTTGACTACTTGAGGGTTTTTTTCTTTTCTGTGGAATCTTTTTGATTTTTCCTATTGCTTTTTGTAACCAACATGTAAATGAGGACAGAAGCATAAACTGAGATGATTGCAGTTGTTTGAGAAGCATTAGAGATTGCTCTTTATTTGGAATTGAGTAAGAATCATAATATATTTCTTCCTGAGAAGCTTAGTTAATAGAATGTAATTACTTTTTTTATTGTAGCTTTTTTCTAAGTATCCCATAAAGTTATTAGTTTAGTAAAGGCCCTTTGTAATGAGAAATTAGTCTGAAGTAGTAAATCTTTTTTGTTTGTTTGTTTTCTAAACTATGTGCTATGGTATGTCCATGTAATGATAATGTTAGAGCAGTTTGAATTGGATTTTGTATACAGGATTAGAAATAAACACCCATCCTTTTCACAGCTGTCTTTTCGTTGACTCAAGAAAAATTTTCAGGCATACTCCATTGTAACTAAAGTTACAAGCAGGTAATAAAATTCACTTTATTCTGTCTTCATGAAATCTTCAATATATCCATGTGTATATAAGTTGATGCATGTAGAAATGAGGAAATAAAAACAGATAGGTCTTGAAGTGAAAGTACATGGTGCAGGAAGTTGTGTGTTAGGCAGTTTCAAAGCTGCCAATGAAAGATGAGGGAAAGCTCTGGTAATGGTAGTGTTTGGAATAAGTGGTGCTAAAATACGAAAAAGAAAGCGCAGACTGTGAGATGCAAAACTATTATTGAAAGGGACTCTAATATCCCTGTTGAGTAGTTCATAAACCAGAATGTAGTATGAAAGAGCAGTAAGACACCAGAAAGGCAGTAAAAGGCACAAATGAAATATAGATAAGGTGAAAACAGTCAGACACAAATACCAAATCAGAAATCATACAAGGAAGGCAGAAAGAGACTGAAAGAATGAAGATGCAAAAAAAAAAAAAAAGAGATTGTGGTTTATAAATTCGGCGATTCTGCATCCACTTTTCCAGTTTCTTTGTTGAACTTAATAGTCTACACAGAGGAGGAGAGAATGGAAATATGGAACCAGTGATAGACTAATTAAAATTTTGGATATCAAATCCAGTGAAACCATGATTTAAAGGAAAAAAAAAGAACTAAATAAATGATTGGTACTCAGCTTGTCTTTCCAAAATAAACAATTTAAGTGCCACCGTGAGAAAATTAGGCTTCTGGTATAATTAAGGGAGAACAGTCTTTCAGACTTTTAGGTGTTCTAAATTGTCTTTTTCTTTTGTAAAGAGTATCTAAGCTCCTCTTTTAAATTTTGGCTTTGTAAGTATACTGATCTAACTATCCATAGTCAAACATGTATTTGCAAGATGATCAGTGTGGGAAGGAGGCTAACAGGGTATGGCATTACCTAATAAAATCCACAGCTTATAATGGAGGCAAGTTAAATATTTTTCCTCCTCCCTTCTTGGAAGAGAGAATTTTGCCAGTTGTCATCATCTGAGTGAAAACGTTATAAAATTATTCATTGCTGATGGGAAAGTCTTAGATTTATTTATATGGGACAGAGGCCTAGGGTAGATAGAATTCATTCTACAAAAATGTAAGTATCTGCATCTGAGTAAAATTCATTTATGGTAGCAAAAATATGATATATATATGGTAACAGCAAAAGTTAAAGGATGAGCATAAGGAAGGAGCCACACAAATCATATTCATACTTCAGCAGATAAGGTTTGCACTACAGAGTACAGCTCACTTAAAATTTTGGTACTATCATTCACCAAAGTATTGTATCACATAAGTTATAGTCCTTTAGAGCCAAGTTAAAGTCTGAAAATAAGCTATAAATCTTTTGGTTCAGAAGGAGATGTTACTACCAATATAATGTTTAGAATCTAAAATGGAATTCCCAAATCAAATCATCATAAAAAGGATCATATTTGGACAGTCTAGTGCTGTTTAGATAGAAAAAAGAATCTAAATCCCTTCTTTATAAGGACATTACAGACTAGAACCACAGCTTAAATTACCTTTTAGTAGATATACCTAGCAATAGAAAGCTCTTTTTGTTCCTTTTTTTTGTCATTTCACAGAAAAAACTAATAGGATGAGCTAGCTTTATTCAGTTATAGAGACATTAAGAATCTGAATTATACAAAAGCAGACCCAAAGCAATGGCAGTTTCTTATAGTTCAAATTTGGTCATTAAGGCTATTGACTGTCAAATGTAATTTTACACTTTTTGGTTTAGAAGTTACTTTTGACTCTAACAATGCTGGTGAACAGAGCAAATACACCAAACACAGCTGCAGAATCTTAACTGATTTTTTTTCCTTTAAAACACAGAGGAAAATAATCATAAATAAGTCCTTAACCAAATGAGACAGAAGATTCTCAACCAGCTGAAAGTAGTCCTATGTAGTTGCAATTGTTTAGATATGGCCCAAAAGAAAAAAAAAAAGCATGGATTTACAAAAGAATTAACATGTCTTGCTTTCCAGTAAGTAATCCACTTCTCAGAAACAAGACCCTTTTTAAAATAAATATAGAACTTTGCAATTGGACTCAACATAAGGACATACAAAATCAGCCTATTCCTAGTCTTATGTCGCTCTTTTTTGACCTGAAGCACTAATTTGGACTTATTACATTTCAGCTTCAGATGAATACAGGGGTTTTCCATCGACTATGAGTAGAATAAAAGCTTCAAAGTGACCTACAAGAAAAAAAAGTGTTCTTTTAAAAAAATATTATGTGGTTTTTTTTCTTAATAAGAACATTTTTAATGTTTTCTGTGATAGCCAAGAATAACAAAAATTGGAAAATTATAATTAAGGACAAATATAAATATTTTTTCAGTCTAGATAAATTAGATAGATTACATTTTCCACTTCTTAACTTCACAGGTGTTTTAACCTAGAACACTTTATTGAAAATATATTTTAAAAAACTGTTGTATTTCTCGTAAAGCAAATATAACTTAGGTTCCAGTTGCACTTGAACTTTTAAAAAGAAAACCAAAGTTTTATGGAGTGTGTATGTAAAACTTGAGAGGTGTCAAAAATATATAAAATATATTTAAAAACTGTTTAAGATGCAAAACTAAAACAAAAATATAGTAAATTTGTAGGAAAAACCATCTATTTAAATAAAACTGATATAGTAATGAACTACATAATACCTTAAAGGTCTAGGAGCAAAAAAATAGGTAGTATCAATGGAACTGTTTACCAGTTTAGTAATTTCTGGTAGAATTATCCCTTTGTAGAGCAGCAAGTGGGAAAAAAATCTATATAATAAAATTTATATATATATATATATAAATATTGTTATGAAGCAAATATTTTAATCCCTCTGCTTTCCCTTGATGAAGTGAAGAAAGTAATTAATAACAGTAAATTCATAACATTTCAACAGCTTTTTAAAATAAGCCTACAGTGCAATATCAGAAGAAGTATTAGATACTAGAAACCTTAATAGATCCAAAATAGCAAAACAATATCTGAAACAAGTAAACTGAAACAAGTAGAGGAGAAACCAAAGGTAACACATAGGTTGATACCACAGATTTATAATGAACAAGTCATTGCAATAAAAATACAGTTTATGAAGTCAATATGGAATACTTTATTTCATGCCAAATGAACTTTGTTTGGAAAGAAAGCCTTTAAAGAATGTGTTACTTAAAGATTTTTTTAAACACTTTGACCAGGAAAATAAAGGGGACAGGATTTATGAGCACAGTAGATCAGATCCACAGCAAAGTTGACCACTGACTTGAGTAATCTCTGTGAGTTTTACCTTTTTCGTTAAATATTATAAAACATAGATTATTGCATGTTGAACACTGAAAATGTAATGACAAATGATACTGCTCCTTAGACCTAGTTTGAAGGTTAATTTTCAAGTCAGTGAGAGCTTAACTTTTGTCTTCTATTTTGAAAAGTTTTGCCGTGGCAGTTAAGCAATGATGCTATTTGAGATAGTGCTTAGGTCCTAATAAATACATGCTTGTCAATGGAGTTGCAGTCTATCAGAAAGGCATTGTAGAAACCATTAAAGTATACTAGGAATATAAATAAAAGCTTGGTACAACCTTAACACATCCATCCATGGTAAGTGTAAGATAAACTATAAAAATGTAGAAGATAAAAGGGATCTTTGCTCTTCTTCCTCCACTAACTTGCAGGATGGCTCCTTCTTTTTATGTATTACCATTGCTGGGCTACTGAGGAGGTAAAGATAGCAAATTTACATCTTCCATTAATATACAAAAGAAAATAAGTAGAGTTTTCTTCTGGATTTACTTTTTCTTCTTGAGTTTTGCAGCAAAATAAATCTAAATTTTATGTATGTTGTGTGTATGTAAAATAAACCAGTCTGTGGAGATTAAAAAGTACAGAGGCAAAGAGATAGATGTATGAGAATCAGAGATTCCATTCTGGACATCAGGGCAGATATGAACCTGCAGTGTCCTTATGGGCTAAAGGCTGGAAACAAAAGGCAAGAAGAAAGAAATGACAGTAAAATTAAGAGGCTTGAATTAACATTGAAACCAACAGATTAGGTCATACACTATTGGTATGATAAAACAAATTATTTATACTTAATTAATTTCCCTAAATTGCTGTAAGCAGAGCAACTTTTTATAAATAAGGGTTCTGTATTTCCAGATGTATGCAGCAGTATTTAGATACTCAGAGCAAATTACCATGATTTCTGTTCAAATCAAGCTTAAATTGATAGAACTGTTACTGACACATCCTCTACATGTCAAATCTACAGGATGCTCTGCTCATGCAGGAAATCTGAGATGCTTTTGGACCTTGCTACATTGGCAATCATAAACAATACTTTCTATCATGAAGATTACATTCATATATTCTTTATGTGCTTCAAGAGTAGAAAAAAATTGTTCACTGCTTTGTTACTTGTGCAACATGTGATACCATTTTCCACATTGTGTTGGTTTAACCCAAGCCAGAAATTTAGCCCCACAGAACTACTGGCTCGCTGCCCCACAGTGGGGTGGGGGGAGAAGCAGAAGAAAAAATGAGATAACTTGTGGGCTGGGATAAAGGAAATGTAATAGGTCAAGCAAAAGCTGCACGTGCAACGAAAGCAAAATAAGGAATTCATTCAGCATCTCCCATTGACAGGCAGGTATTCAGCCACTTCTAGGAAAGCAGAGCTCCTTCATGTAGAACAGTGACTTGGGAAGATAAACACCATAACTCCAAACATCTGCCTCCCCTTTATTCTTCTTCTTTCAGTTTTAAATGCTGAGCATGAGACCATACAGTATGGAATATCACTTTGGTCAGTTTGGGTGAGCTGAGAAAGAATCATCGCCCATAAATGTTTAAGTCATGATCCTCTTGAAAACACCCTTTTCTTCAATTGTAAATCTTTCTAGGTGCATCAGCATCTCAAACAGCAGTGCTGTACTTGTATGTTCTCCCTCTCTGCAAGGTGATTTTAGTACACAGAAACCCCCACCATCCATTGCCCTCCCCCAAACCCCAACAAACTAAAAAAAAGGCCCAAACTTATCACCTCCTAAGCGTTAAGTAGAATAGTTCAACAGACTCACTTACCAGAGCACAGAATGCTCTGGCATAGCTCTATTGTTTACCCGTTCAGAAGCAACGTTTAAGAGATTATTTTGAGAAAATTTTTTATGCAATATTGTCTAGTACTATGTACCTTTATGTAATTGAATTACTTTTATTTTTTCTTGTGAGATCTCAGGATAATTATGTCATTCTAGCTGGTTTCACTGTGTGTTGACGTAAGGCCTGACTATTTTAAAGTATTTTCTCTACAATGTTGATTTGCATGTGTATTAGATTTTTTACTTTGGGTTTTTCTCCTAATCTTGTTAAGCATTACAGGGATTTATTTTTTTTTCTGCATTATTAAGTACATTTTCGTTGTACTTGAGACCTTCAGTGAGTAGTAGATCATGACCCAATCCTCTAAAGAGTTACAAATTATAACAGCAAGACTTATAATAATTTCTGAGTCATGTTCTCAGGATAATAGTGTGGCAGAGTTAAGAATCTAGTGTCTTGTCTGAAAAACTGAATGTAAAGAAAGAATACACAAGTGGATCTTCTATTAATTTTCATTATATTAACATGCTGGTGTAATATCTTGTGGCCCAAGAGGGCAGTGACATTTCTATAATTCCTTAAATCAGCCTTAATACTTGCTTGTGAATAAACATGGGAAGAGGTATTTTCAACAATGAGTAACTGAATATTCACTAAGGAAGGCAGGTCAGGTCTAATTCTCCAGTTAATCACACACTAAGTTCCCAGCTTGGCCTATGGCACTCTTATATGCAACATCCAAAATATGGTAATTGTATTTCATATGCAGTTACTATTACAGTTGTGAGAACTAAATACAAGATTTAGTTCACTGATACATAAAATTTAAAACAAACTGGACTTTACTTTCTTTGACAGCACTGCTATGGAAGAAAAGCTAAGACTTAAAGAGGGCAAGAACAGAGTAAGAAAAAGCAATAATGTTACAATTAACACAAAATTGTCTAATTATGCATCTGTTCATGTGGGTGAGAAAAGAGATTGTTCAAAATGTACTCCTACCTGGAAACTAAACAAATGCAGAGCTTAAAAGTTTGGAATAAAGTCTGGGTGTTATTTATCAAGTTTAATACTTGGATTACAAATCACTGATTTATTTGCCTTATCACCTTCAATGTCATTATATAGTCTATGCCTGTCCTCTTCTTAAAAGGCGATGTCCTTATTTAAAATATTAGTTCTTGGATACAAGTTTATCCTTCCCAGTTTAAATTTCATGTCTCTACAAATATCCAAATGCAGAGACTACAGTAAAGCTAGCACCATATATCATTTTTTCTTTGCTAATTTGTAACTGTGTTTCCTGTTATTTTATTAAAAAATGACAGTTTTTAAAATTTCACTCTGAAATTTGATCCATCAGGCAGGTAAGAAAATGCAGAGTTTAAAAATAATAGGCAGTGTTCCTTCATTTTGTAACATCATAGAAAAGCAAAGTAAAAATCTCATTCCAGTCTTCAAGTATAAATATTTTGAACTGTACAGATCTCAGCACCTAATTAGATATAATAGGGCTTTTGCAGCATAACTTTGTGAAGGCAATCGAAATGCCTGCCATTGCACACTGGACAATATTAACTTTTTAGATCTCAGTTTAAAAATTACACTGTTTGCTTTCATAAATTCCAAAGTCTAAATGCTTAGGAGAATTATTTTCCAGATACTTTTTTTGTTTCTTTGTTTCTGTTTTAGTTCACAAATATGTGAGTTTCGGATTGTACTGGTAAACTGCAATACGTTGAGACATAATTTAGCTGGCACACTTTTTAGTCAAGATTATACATATTCCTCCAAAAGCATCTTTTTTCCAGGAAATCAATTTTAATAGATACTGATTATTGACTGAGTAAAGAGCAAATACTAAGTTATTGAGCATTTCAGAGTTTTCATGGAAACATTAAGGTTTCTTTGCACTGTACTTACTGCACTTAACTACTCAATATATTACTGAAAACATATCTCCTCTTAAGAAAACAAGTTGTTTCCTTTCCTAAAAGAGATGTTTATAGTTGATTTTCTGGTCTCAGCTCTCCAGCAACTCTATGAGGACTAGCAAAGCAAAACTGTTTACAGTGTTGTGAAAATAAAAATAACTCATCAAAAGATGGGTAGAACAAATTAGTCCCTCAATGCCAGAATTATTGTTTTCTATAAATTGAAAAAGTCAGATCTGATTCCACCAGTTTCCAGTGTCTTTGTTCAGAAAAATAATAACCTTTATTATTTTTAATGTAATTCTCTTACAATAAAATACTCAATTTCTGAATGTATTATTGCTTTTCTCAGGAAACAACAGAGTGTTAGTATCATATGAAACATTAAATCCAAGAGGATTTCTTCTTTTCTTGTGCCTTAAACTAGTTTTGCCAAATTATTGAGGATGAGATATAGAAAGAAAAGCTGTGAGGGCCTTGTGTCCTTTCTCTTCTCTTAACAAACTTTCCTGAAAGAGCTAACAGTATTATTCTTGTGTGCAGTTTGCTTCATAAGACTTCAAGTGTCAGCTGAAAATAATTATTTTCTCATTTAGGAAGAGGAAAAGCTCATTCTATATAAGATATTTTAATAAAAACATTATCTACATTCTGAGTGTAAATATAGGTGGATGTTTATTATCTAGTGGACATAGATGACACAAATCAACAAAATTATGTGCTCTTATGTCAGTTTACTGTAGGACAAAAAATGAACACGAAAACCTGTTTCATGGAGTCAAAATGAACTCTGATCTTCTAACACACTGTTCAGTATCTTGACTGCAAAACAATGAAAAAATATCTCAAGAGACCATGCAGAAATTGGCTGCAGCATTTAGAAAAAAAATATAGGGTGTGTAGAGTTCAGTACCTTTGCTCTTTAAGGAGAAGGAATTCTACAGTGTGCTAATAGGATTGGAACTCTGACATTTCAACACAGGCTACTTAAAATGAATTTAATTTTTTTCCATTAAAACAAATGACCTGGAACATTCAGGAAAGAAAAGAGAATAGTCTTGTTTCATCAGTTTCACTGGAAAATATTTTGCTTTGTGATCTTTCCAAAATGTTCCCTTAAGATTTTGATTGTTGTATTGCCATTTCCAGTTACACTGGACCATTCAGGAACTTCAGTACAGGTTTTAACACAGATGGGATATGTGCTGCAATCCATTGTGTATAATAAGAAGGCTAAAAGCAACACTGTTAGGACTACCCTTTAATCCATATATGCAATATAAAAATCATATTGAAGTTCTGTCATCTAAGCTTTGAACAAATTCAAGTGCTTGAATTCAATGCTTGAATATTGAATTCTTCATATATGTTGCAGTCTGTTGTACCATAAAACGTATTTTTAATTATTTCCTTAGGGAAGTTGATTTCACTATTAATACTACTCATTGGAATATTTTGAAACATATGGTGCAAGTATTGCCTAACAGTGAAAGAAAATACTTCTTCATTGCTTAGAATTTTTCTAACTTGGTTTCTTAGAAAACATAAGAATTAAACAGTGGGGTTTCATAGATAGATGGCTTTGAGCACAGGTAATAGGGTTAAACAAGAGATGCAACAGTTTGTGCAGCAGCTTCCACACATGGGACCCAGAAACTACTGAAGGCAGTATATTGGTTTCTGTAATGGCAGCTCTAGGAAATATGGCCCTGAAGAAAAGAAGGGCCCAGGAGGGCTGATAGGTTTTTCAAGAATCACTTGCTTTTATCCATATTCATGTACAGGAAATCAAGCAAGAAGGTAGGAGGTCTGCATGGATGGATTGAGAGCTCCTGATTAGGGGCAAACTAAAAGAAGAAGCATTGCAAGAGGTGAAAAATGCACAACTGGCCCAGGAGAAATACAGAAGTGCTGGAGGGATCAGGTTAGGAAAGCCAAAGCTCATTTTGAGTTGAACCTGATGGATGACTGGAAGGGCAACAAGAAAGACTTCCTCAGTTTTTTAAGCAGCAAAAGGGAGACAAGGGAAAAAGTGGACTTTTTTTCCTGATTGGGGTAGGGGGCTTTGTGAGAAAGATGACAAGAAAGGCTGAGGTACTCAATGCCTTCTTTACCTTTAATTAAGACCAGCTTTTAGAATCCTAGGTCCCTGAAACCAAAGGAGGAAATCGGAAACAAGGACAACTTGCCCTCAGTGTGGTAGGACAAATTTAAGGGATATTTAAGCAAGCTGAGGAGGTACAAGTCCATGGTGTGCTGGTTTAAAGGTGAACCAGCAGTGGAAAAGAACTCACCACGAGAGAGATTATAAGTCAGACCTAAAATTTAATAATAATATTACAATAACAACACTGACACACAAGGGAAATTGCTTTCAACTCACAAAACCCAGCAGTATAACCCAGTGTCCTGGGGCACAAACCCAAGGGGGTTTGTTTGCCCTTGTGCTGAGACCCCTGTGGTTCCTCCAAGTCCAGAGCAAAAGGAAAGGAAAAACCTGTTGGTGCAGGCAAGGGCTGTGGTCTGGGCGAGAGCGGTGATCTCCTCCTGTCAAGGTCCTGCTGCTGCTCTGGATCCGACGAGAGGTTTCCGAGGTCTTCTTACCCACCACTTATGTACCCTCAGGGAGCTCTCAGTCCCTCCCCCTGGGCGGGGACTCACACAATGGGTGATTAACTCTGGGAGCCAGGGGGTGTTGAGCTGTTGATGGCCCATTAGCAGCTCCGCCCCCCTCAGGCTGGGTGTGAAGGTGATAATGGCTCCCTGGGCAGCTGCTGCTAATGGCCCATTGACCTTGGGGAATGAATAGAGGGGGGGGTAGAATACACAGCTTTGATCACCCCCACACAGGGTTAGCTGGTCCCTCCTGCTGAACTAGGACACATGGAATCTTTAAACATGCACCTGTGGGTGTGGAAGGAGGTGGCTGTAGCGATGGTGAGGCCATTGTCACTTATCTTTGAAAGGCCCTGGTGATCTGGTTTCTGAAGACTGGAAGAAAAATGCTACATGTGTCTTTAAAAAGGGAAAGAAGAGTCTGTAAAGTTACAGGCCAGTCAGCCTCACCACAGTCCCTGGAAAAGTGATGGAGCAAATAATACGGGAACAGTTACAGTTCATATCAAGTTAACTGGGAATAACTAACAAGAATTTATGAAAGTAAAATCATTCCTGACCAACCTGACTAGCTGAACAGCCAGGGTTAAAGAGTTGTAATCAGCAGTACAGACTTCAGCTAGAAGCCACTAGGTGATGTTTCCCAATGGCCAGTGTGTTCATCATCTTCAGTATTGACCTGGATGATGGGACAAAGTGTGTGCTCAGCAATTTAGCAGATGGCAAACACAGTGAGGAGTGGGCGACAGTTCTGCTGCCGTCAGAAAGAATAGAACAGGCTGCAAAATGAGCTGATAGAAATCATCAAACATTACAGAAACTACTATGATCCTTAATTCATAATTCCAAAAAATCTTTGCCATCACTGCTTTAAACTACAGAATACTATTCTTTCATTTAACTGGTTATCAACTCCAGTCACCAGGTTTTATTATTCTTTTACAGTTAGAGTCTTAATCATACAGTCTATTCTTTATGCAGGTACTTATATACCAGCATTAGATTACTGCTTGGAAAAAAATATCTTGACAAACCCTACATTTCTTATAGAATTTCCAGCATGTTTTCCCAGTTTAAATTGGTATTGTTGCAATTCTTTCTGAAGTTATTTTGTGCCATTTACCTTTTTTACACATACTAAACCTACATTCATAATTTTTCATTGGTACACCATTAAATGAACTCCCTACCACCTATTACTATATGTTTCTCAATCTGTTCCATTTTGTATTTATGCTTTTCAGATATCTAGAAATATCAAAATAAAATTCAAAAGAAGAAAAGAAAAAAACTTAGGTGTTACACTACTTCATGGAATGCAGCACATTTTGTGTTTCTTTTATTTACTCGTTAAAGAACTGGAGTTGGACCACTAATATATTGATTTTACATTTTCCAAAAATATCATCTTCACTTACATATATGGCTACAGCTATACCAGAACAAAATTAATTCAATATTGCAGAAGGCATTTGTGAGATACTGGATTCAGAATTCACTGTATTATTTTATTCTTGAGTTGGAGTCAATCACCTTGTGTGTGTGTTGGGGTAGTGGCAGTTCGCAGTCCACACAGTCAGGCTGCAGTCTCCTGGAAATACAGAACTTCCATGTCCAGGCTGGGTACCGCATGGGGCAGCTGTCAATCAAAACAGCAGCCTGGTATCCTGCCCACACTCCACCCCTGGATCCACTGACTGGCTGCACCACCTTCACTCTGGCCTGGAGGGCACTGAGTGGTCACTGGCTGGATGTTCTACCTGGGAGGGGTGGCCACAGTAGCCAAACCATATAAATACAGGAGCACATGATTTCCACTTTGCCTTTTCTCTTGTGACCTGTCATTGCCATGTGAAGCTTCCAACTTCCATGGGGCTCTTTGGTGGTAGCTATTTAATTCTCTTATTCTAACCTCTTTCTTTACTTCTCTCTTCTTTCTTTATGATTTTAATCTCTCTTCCTTTATTCTTTACTTAATCTCTTTTGGGTAACTTAAAGCTGATGGGTTGTCTTTTACTAAGTATTCCGAGGATTCTCTTGTGCTGGGTACTTTAGTAAAATGCTTCTGCCTTGGTTGTATGTTACTCCTGTGAACCTTTTGCCAAAATGCCTATTTTCTCTGTAAATTAAAAGAAATCTCTTGAGAAAAAGTGTGTGGCTTTTTCTCTTCACTTGAGGTGAAGGTATTAAAGAACTAAAAGGCTTTGAAAAAGTTCAATGGGTGACCTCTTGGAGCAATACTCCCGGTAAAGCTTGAGGTTTTGAGACTGGGGTCTTTCAGCATTTGTCCAGTGTATTGAAGTTTAGTGGGCCAGAACTGATTCAGCTCCTCAGGACCAAATGTAAAGATGTCAATGCATTTAGTATTCTGTAAAGAAGAGACTTTAAATATTCAAACTTATAGTATGTTAATATGTGCTACATTCAGCGGCATGGACGATTAGTTTTGTACAGAAGCCTTTCTGTCTTGGTCACATCTGAAAAGAATAATTTTCCTATAATTTTGCCAGTAAATGTTACTCTTACAGAAGCAATACAAACAGGCAGTCTTGTCTTGGATACCTTGAAATTGTCCAAGAAAATAAGCTTATGGATTTTGCTATTAGTGTAGCTGTGACTATATTCACACCTTTTAGAAGATGAGAATGACATGAATCTCACACCAAACCAACATTTTTATTATGACACTTTTCTAACTGCAGCATTTCTTTGTGTCAATGTAAGATTTAATTTATGTGAAAATGGAATTGAACATCATGATAACAAAGTATGGAGAGGTTATTCAGTAAGATTCAGACAAATTCAGAGACTACTGATATACTTAAAAAGCCAGTTGAATTCACAACACACTACAATTTGCTAAATGCAAAGTCATTGGGGAAAACTCAGAAGGAAACGTACATCTCACAGGCATTGTATAAACTCAGTAAAGTTCTCATTAGAAAAACAGAGGAGCCAGTGAAGACTATTTTCTGTATAAAACCCAGTTAAAGAGAAAAGAAATGCACAGAGAAAATAGCATTTTATTAATACAATGAACATACCAGTTTTCATCATCATTAAAACAATATGGCGGAGGGAGGGATAAAAATCCATGAACATGCAGGAAGAATGGTATTTTGATTATGGGGAAAGCAAATTTCCTACAAAAAGTAACTGAAATAATTGAGGTGGCCTAATTTGCAGCAAGAAAAAAATGAGAATGAAACTCAAATATGAGGAACTTGACAAAAAGTATGAAATAGTGAATGAGATAGAGTAAGCTGAGGGCAACTCTTTATATCCTAATGAAAGCACTAATAAGCTGTTTGAGGAAGTGAAAGCTGGAAATTTTAAAAATTATGAGAGATGTGTTTTGACGTGCATCATAGCTTCCCTGAGAAATTCATTGCATAATAATACAACTCTGCTTATGTGTTAAGATGAGAGAGCCTTTATGCATTTATCTAGTGATGCCTCAGGGTATATTTAATTTTTTTTATACATTTTAGAAGTAATTGTAGTAGACGTAGATTTTAATGTACCAGTAAAAGTAACCCCAGTAGCTCAGTATTTACTTACCAACCCTATATCAATCCCTCAAAATTCCATTATCTGTTTAGTCTTAATTTCAAGGTAGAATAGCAGAAAAACACCTTAAGGCCTGCACCAGAAGATACAAACACAGGCAGAGTGACCTCCAACACCAGAACTTTGGAAGGCCTTCAAGAACTCTACATGCTGTAAGGAAGACGAAGATTATAAAAGAGGGGTTCCAGATTCTTCCAGGCTCAGTTCCCAATGAGGTGGACCAGGGGGTGGAATGAGGCAGAACTGGGGAATGGGTGAATAGGGATTGGATGGACATTATTATAAAAACTATAGAACCAGTGTCAGAGGGTGCGTGCGTGGACATGTATTCCTGGAGCCTGGAGGCTCATTAAATCTTCTACTCTCTATCTTATCTCCTACTAAATTAGCCTAGAGTTTTTTCTTCACAGTCTTTCAGGCAACACTAGACACCAATTCTGTATGTGTGTATGATGTATAGAAACATCCATGCACCTAAACTTTCTTTGAATGTGATTAGGTTTTTATCCAAACAAGGATTTGATTTTCTATTTAACTGTACATTAAAAGAAGAGTATGTGGATGAAAAGTTAAAGAGTACAGTGTTGTTATAACAAACCATAGCAAACACTTTTTTGACAATGTAAACCTCTTTGTTTTGTAATTAAACATATTTAAGAATATTAGGTATTAGAATAAACAATAAAATCCACCCCAGAACTACATATATTATACAGCATATTATCCATTAATTTTTGTGTGAACACTGACATGCCTTCCAACATGTTACTGGTTTTGTTCTGAGATAAGTTACTGAGTTATATGGATCATGACTTCAATTTAATAACCACTTTAATATTATTGAAAAATTATAACTGGAACATGTGATTGAAAGAAAGCATTTAGAAGCAAGACAATTAAAAACTCTGAAGATTGAGTTCACAGAATGTTCTACAGAAAAAGATGAAGCTCATGCTTCATACAGAGGAAAAATTTTGAAAGAGTTAGAAGGGCTTTCTAATTATTTACTTTTTTATGTTAAAAAAATACCAACAAACCAAACCCAGCACCCAAAGTGCAGGAACACCTTTTGCAAACACTGAGAGGAAACATATTCAGTCTCATCAATATAGTTTTAAATTCAAATAAGGTTTTAATTAACGACTTTTCTGAAGTAGAACAAAATATTTCTACACAGCAAGTGGAAATTTTAAATTGTTTTGAACGAAAGATAAACTTCTCAGCAAGAACAAGCTGAACCAGTTCTGTGAAATTTTAATGACCTCCTGTTTTCTGACTTTCTGATGAGTTCAAATCATGTGAAATGGAGTGGGGAAAAAAAAAAGACATTGACTTAGAAATAGAATTGGATTTAGCCTGAGATTTTTCAGAACAATGTTCATTTGGCATCTTGAATTCATAGAATGGAATTAGTGAGCTCACTTCCTTGTAACAAATGGTGCTTAGCTATCACTTATCTTCAAGAGCCTTCTAAGCTTAACTGAAGATATAGTGAGATACATAATTCATTAATTCCTTTGACTGGGTTAAAAATTTGTTTCTTATTTAAATATTTCCTTCTTCAGCTTTCATATTTCAGTTTTGTTTTGCTTTTGTTCAGTGGATCAAAGAATCCTTATATATATCCAACATTATTTGCCTGTGAAGGCATCTGGTTATTTCTTCTTTTGATAGGGTAAAATTGATTAAGCTGCAGCTAAATTTCTCACTCTAAGGTACTTGCTCGAGCCTTTGAATATGCTTTTTTCATTCTGTACTGGCCCATCAAGCTTCTTGCTAGTGAAAAAATGTATATTTTCTACTACATAATTAACAAAATTGCTGAAAAAATCAGACTTGTTTCCCTTCCCTGTGGAAGCCCTGTATAAGCAATAGCATTCAATGGAGTCCTCCTTACATTAACAATAATTGGAGATCCGTGAGGTATCCAGACTATATTATGTGATTTACTCTTATTCTAAAGAGCTCAGACATGATCTGAATGTTATGAGATACTAAATCAAACAGTATACAGAAATCTAAGATGATCAAGTCACTGACAGGTTATTCTACGAAGCAAACAATCTTCTCAAGGAATGAAATTAAGTTTGTTCGACAAGACCTGTTTTTTCGTAGAGACGTGTGGAGTGGCATTCATTTTATTCCTGTTTGTTAATCCTTAATTAACCAAATCTCAAATTGGTGCTTCCATTTTCACTTTGAATATGCAAGTTCATTTGTAGCTGTGTTTTGGAAAACTTCATATTTTACTACTGATAGAGAAAGCATGCTTTTATCTTTTCTCACTCTCTCCTCCATTTTTAGGAGTTACAGTGCTTGAAGGGCCTATTTATGCAGTGGGAGGACATGATGGTTGGAGTTATTTGAACACAGTTGAGAGGTGGGACCCTCAAAGTCAGCAGTGGACATTTGTGGCAAGTATGTCCATTGCCAGAAGCACTGTTGGAGTAGCAGCATTAAATGGCAAGTGAGTAGGGTATGCTTACACAACTGAAACACTTTTCTTAGAAGGATGAATAACTGACACACAGTAGCAAACAACTTTTAGCATACTGAAATTCAAGGTGTCTTTTCAAAAAATGTAGTGACATTTGTGCACACCCTCCTATATCTCATGGCTCATACATTGATTTGAAATAAGTATTTTTTTATATATATGATATATTATTTTTGTGTAATTTTTATATCAAATGCTTAAGAATAGAGACCTTAAATTTCAATGTGTATGGTATAAACAAATTCAGGATAAATTGTAGTTGACACTTTTTGTGTTTTATATGTCAATTCCATTTAAGTGAATTTGTCTGTCTAATTGTACTGTTTCTGACCAGGAGAGGGTTGATTTTTGCAGTAACCAGGATGGCCAGGACCTGGTGGCTATTCTAAACCACCTCACTCATTGCCAGGGGTGGGGGGAAAGGGACTCTTCTGGGGAGAAGGGGTTTCCTTTCCTTTGTGGTAGCGTGGCCTCTGTCCTGAGCCAGAGGGTGTGGATTGGTGGCCCTGGTTCCAAGCCAGAGAGAGTCGTTGGGGGTAGAGTGGCTGCAGTTGTGTGTTGTCTATCGTTGGGTGTTTCTGCAGTGAGCAATAACTTTTCTTTTCTTGTGCCTTCTGCCATTGGTATTGTCGCTGTTACTGTTTGTTTTCTTATCTCATTGCTCCTTTAAGTAAATTGTTCTTATATCAACCTATGACCTTCACATTTTGTGCCTCTAATTCTTCTCTATGGCCACACACAGGAAGTAGGTGAGGGGGAGAGAGAAGCAAGTGAGTGGCAGCGTGGTTTGGAGTTTCAGTGGGAACACTAAACTGGGGAGTACCACTCCTAAGCCACTACACAAATGCAGTTTCATACATGGTGATAAAATTTGTTGTAAATACATTTTGTACCTTGCTCCAGCCAAGCAGTGACTCATGAAACCTTCTTTGTCTGAAGGATACTACGTTCACTTATCAAGTAAACAGAAATTTTGTTCTTGTCAAAACAGACTACCTTAAACCTATAGTTCTAATAGTGTTCATATTCTTTCTCTTCTGTAACTTTCACTTTTCAGGTTTTAATGTGGCACATATTAAGACTCATTTTCTAGTAACATGATATTATTCATTACTTGTTACTTACCACTTTTAAAGTACTTGCTTTTAGCCAAAAAGATTATGATGTGAACTGAAATAATTTAGAGGTGGGGAAAAAAATTCATCACTCCTAAATTCAGATATTTTTCTTTAGACACCTATGACTGATCCAATCATCCTAAGCTTCCTTTATTATAAAGGGGAAAATATTTACTTTTAGGATATTATTTTTCTAATTTATTTTAGACTTTTGTGTTCAGATAGCATGAGTTGTGCTTTGCAAGTGTCCATTTTTCTCAAGTAACTGTACAGGAAACCTAAGGACTCTGTCTCAGATTCTGACTTCTGTGGTTTTGATATTCAAGCAGGGAATATGTATCTCACTGTAGAAAACTCGACATAATAAGGGGCAGTCTGTAAAGAATCCCTTCAGGATAGTAGAAGCAATGGAGTAAAACTTCTGGAATATAGAATCATAGAATCATAGCATCGATTGGGTTGGAAAAGACCTCCAAGATCATCGAGTCCAATCCTTGGTCCAACTCCAGTCCATTTACTAGATCATGGCACTCAGTGCCACGTCTAATCTGCATTTAAAAATCTCCAGGGATGGTGAATCCACCACCTCTCTGGGCAGCCCATTCCAATGCCTGATTACTCTCTCTCTGGAAAGAACTTTTTTCTGATATCCAACTTAAATTTCCCCTGGCAAAGCTTAAGCCCGTGCCCCCTTGTCCTATTGCTGAGTGCCCGGGAGAAGAGACCAGCCCCCACCTGGCTAGAACTTCCCTTCAGGTAGTTATAGACAGTGATAAGGTCACCTCTGAGCCTCCTCTTCTCCAGGCTAAACAACACCAGCTCCCTCAGCCACTCCCCATAGGGCTTGTGCTCCAGTCCCTTCACCAGCCTCGTTGCTCTTCTCTGGACTCTCTCCAGCACCTCAGTATCCTTTCTGAACTGAGGGGCCCAGAACTGAACACAGTACTCAAGGTGTGGCCTCACCAACGCAGAGTACAGGGGAAGAATCACTTCCCTGATCCTGCTGGCCATGCTATTTTTGATACAGGACAGGATCCCATTGGCCTTCTTGGCCACCTGGGCACACTGTTGGCTCATGTTGAGCTTCCTGTCAATTAGTACCCCAGTATGGTTTTCCTCACTTTATTGCTACTGAACAGAAGGGAGAAAGGATGTGAAATAGCTGCATTTGTGGAATAGAATGAGACATTAAATGTTGAGGGCATAAAAAAATTAATAAAGTTTGGATAAAAAGTATATAGGAAAAAAAAAGGACTCAGGCTATTGTGTTTTGTGATATACTGTGTTATTGCATAATTCAAGAACACACTGAATTTTGCCAAACCATTTTTTCCAGCTGAAAATCGCTCAATTTTGACTATATAGCTGTAAAAACCTTTCAGGAATCCTTTATATAAGGTTTTGGTCATCACATCTAACATAAATGCCTGAGACAAGTGGGCTGAATTGATTTCTGGGATTGTCAGACACTTTCCACTGACTATAAGTAACAAAATATAATAAAAATCAAACAAGAAGTTTAAATTAGCCCACAAACAACTGTCTTACAATAGGAGATTGTTACCTTTCTGTAGCAGCAGCAGGAGATCTGACAGAGTACCTGTAATCTCATCATTATGGCAATATGCAGATTTTTTTTTAAATTTATCTGAAATTAATTAAAAAATACAGGCTTTAAAAGTCTTAATTTTGTGAGTTTGTCATATTGCAGTTATGTGCTATTATCAGAATAAGTCTGGATTAAATAAACTTTATTGGATGCATTCATTATTAATATTTTATTTTTAATTCATGTTATCATAGACTCAAATGATCTATTTCTTATCCATGACACTACGATTTAGTTTTGTGCTGTGAAATAATTTGAAAACCAATGAAGTTTAGTTGTCATTGCCCTGTCTTATTAAGTCACAGTGGCATTGAAATGTTCAAATGGACAAAGCTGCTTTAATAACCCTATTACTCTAAAAGAATCTGATTTCAATAGTGCATGAGCCATGAAGCAAACTAGCAAAAACAAGATCTAGACAAATAACCTTGCAAATATTGATCTAAAATCATGAAGACTGTATATAATTATGTTTATATATTCTGGGTATGTTGTTTTTGCACAACTGACCACGTATCTAATGCTTCCCAGTTAACAGATACTCAATTGAATTTTGCATGACTGATATCACTTTTAAATTAAAAGATATATTATCTATGTACCAGAAAAGTAGAATGGACACCAATGAAAACTGAAAACCAGTGATCTCACTGAAACAAATGGAAATATAATATTGATGTGGGGTTTTTAAATCTGAATAACCATCTTTAAAAATATTCCATATGCCAAGAATTGAAACTTGAAAACATATGTAAGGACCAAACCTTTCAATTCCCTGGTGCTACACTACTGTTCCATACTACACTACTGTTCTATACAACTGACATATTCTGCATTCCTCAGGATATTGGAAATGGGTCTCTCAGTGAGCAACAAGATATTTGATTTATCATTCAGCAAAGGAGAAACTATTTCAGTGTGGTTGTTCTGAGAAGGTTTTTCCTAGTTATGCCTTATGTTTCTTTTCTTCTTCACTGAATTATGTAAGTATGAAATGCTTTGAAGTGAGAGAGTTGCTGGGCACATTACATGAAACAGATACCGTATGTCTCATAGACCTCATATGTAAGCTTCTTAAAACACTTGAAAAAGTATAGTCTCTTCTTTTTGTGTTTTAATGCTAGAGACTATTCCACTTTTGACCTTTCATTTCTCTATACTTGACTTAATTTGTGTCCATTTAATTTTATGCAGAAAAGTGAAAATTGTCTATCAGCTTATGATGGAAATAAAGAATAAATCTAAAACCTTTATATTCAGATCTTCTTATGCTCTGAGTGAGATGACTGATTTGTAAGTAATCTCTTTTTAGTTCCCAGTGTATTGAATTGTTTTTCAAGTTTCCTTGTGTAGAGCATACATGTAAATTACCAATTTTTTTTGTTTTGCAAACAAATTGAAAACAACACTATCTGAATTTGGAAAAACAGGGGATGGAGAAGTAAAGATTATTTCACTGAAATACATTTTTTTTTTAGTTTAAAGTGTAAATATTCTATGAAAATCTTTCCTAAAACATGAAAAGGACTGTGTCTACATGTTCATCATAATCTAATCTAAAAAATATTTAATTATTGAAGCCACAAAGTCCTGCAGAATTTCTCAGTAATTCAGAAAAATAAGTATCTGAAGTACTTTTTTTAAAACTTAGTCCACTTGACAGGGTTCTTTTGTATAATCATGTTACATTATTACATTTTTAACCTGTGCCACTATTTCACCCATGAAGGGTTAATGCAATATTTTCCTGTCCAAGTACAAAGGTCACCTGGTTTGTTAGCTTCAGATTTCCCAGAGTTATAGGTTACAGTAGTCCCTATCATTCAGTCAGGAGCACAGGCAATGTTCATTTCTTCCTAGACCTAAGGAACAGCTAGAAAACCTAACAAAATTGATAGGTGGTTTTCTAGATAAAAAAAAGACACACAGCAGATTTGTTTCATCAGAATTTCCCCAAACCAATTTATCTGGTGTTACATAGGAAATAAGTAGATAAGATGAGAAAAAATAAAAATATGAATAGTACAGGTAGAAGTATTTATTTTATTGGGATTACTGTGTGAAAATCTTGTCATGCATGGTGAAGGAAGTTTAACTGAAATTGCAAATCTTACATAGGGTGTACCATGACTATCAACAATGCCTGTCATAACAAAGAAAAGCAAGAAAACTGTTACAGTTGGCAAAGGAACAGATGCATACAAATAGCTAAAATTTTGCTGATAAAGTAGAGATGGAATAAAAATAATACAGAGACAACAAGAGCTTGTACACAAAACTAGTATAGGGTTCTAAATGCACTTCTGCTGATTCATAGAAAGATTATGTGATTTCATGCAACACCAAGAAGGAGAATTTTCCTTTTCAGTAACATTTTTGTTTTTCCAAATCAACAATTGGTTCTATGTACCACTAATGATGTGTATTGAGAGTTTTGGAGATTACATCTCTCATCTCCATGCATTTCTTAGAGTGAAACAGTTAATTTGATGTCTTTATAGAATTTTAACTTACCTTGGTAGGTTTTGTAGGACTTGTTATTGTAGAATGTCATGGAATGAGACATGGTCAGTAGTTCCTCCTGATCTGAAAACAGCGCCATCCTTTCCACCTTGTTACTGTTCAGAACCTGTTGCACAGACTGGGAGAGAAAGAGTGCATGAATTTTCTCACATCAGCAATGAATATGGGTGTTATTAAAATATTAAATGCAAAATGGAGATTTACACTTCAAAAAAAGTGGGAGATGATGGTGCTTTTTATATGTGGATAATGTCAGAATTTGGGATTATTATTTGAATTGGTTTTTGGGGCTGACATAAGTGGTGTGTAACTAGTATGTAGCATATACTATGTAAGACCAGTATTCTACAGTTTTCAGCAGATAGTGCTGAAGAAATAGTACTCTTCTATGGTGTAAGTCATAAGGACCAAGTAACTATAAATGTGAAAAATTCCTATATTTTCCAGAAACTTTTTAAAATTGTCTCTTACTATTTCAAGATTATGTCTTAATTTCTTTATCCAACAAGTAGTAGTCCCTTCAGTAACTTAAGATGTAGTTGCCTCAAAGACTACCATAGTTATTTATTAGCTGTCTATTAAAAACCCTCTAATACATGAAAAATGCATTACCTAAGAATGCTAAACCTTTATGCACTAATTAAAATTGGTTTCAGAACATATTTTATGCTAATTATGTAACTGTAAGCAAAAATTAATTTAAGGTTACACATCTTCTGCAAGAATATATACACCTCAAAGATATTCTCAGTATCATACAGATTTATGTTATTCCAACTATTTGTGTGATACTACAATACCTGAAATTTTTCTAGATTATCCTATTATATGGCCATAAAAGCTGCATTACAAAAAGTATTCCTCAATTTCTATTTGTATGTTTGAAATTTTAATTACTTTAACAAATATCAATAAATCTGTGTTGCAAAAGAACAAAATAATCAACTGTTGATACAATCTGCAGGTTGATTTAAATGGTAGAACATCACAGCAGTATTGTAAGTGTCAAAAATAATGACTGTGACACACATTGGCAAACAGTTCAAACTGTAACATCTTGTGGAATCCAGAAGGGAGTCCTGCCCTTTATTGATTGCCACATCCTCAAAGATGTGCTATAGTGAACTTGATATTTCTGTCTGCTGTTGTTTTTATTAGATATCACACACCATGTTTGGTCTATGATGTATGACAAAACCCAAGGAATTGCTTAATCTTAAGTTTTAAAAATAGAACCATTTTAAGTACTCTTTCAAATAATGTTTTATTTGAGAAAAAAATGGTTTTATAAGTATTCTCTGAAGAAAATAAAAAGGAGAAATTCTGCAAAAGGATATTATTTCCCATCAATATCTATCTGACTTGTATATGATTCTTTCAAGAAAGAATCTTTCAATATCCTTCTATTACTAGTAGTAGTAGTAGTATTTCTATTATAATTATTTTTACAGTCTCCTTCACCATGTAGGCACTGAACAATGAGGGATGGAGAAAAGGAATGCTGTGAACTTGCAGTTGCTTTTGGATTATTATGGTGGGTTAGTCTTGATTAACAATCAGATGACTGCCCAGTCTCTCACTGCTCTTATTCTTTAGGCAGGGGGAGAAAATGGGCTGAGAAAACCCATGGATTGCGATAAAGACAGCAAGATCACTTTCCAATTACTGGCACAGGCAAAACAGGCTAGTCTTGGTGAAAATTAATGCATTTATTGGTAATAAAAATAGATACTGGCTACTGAGAAGCAAAAGCAGATTTTAAAATACCACCTTTCTTCACCACTTTCCTGGGTTCAACTTATGTCATATATTTCTATAACCCACTGAATGGTGCAGGGGGATGGGGAGTGGGATTGTGGTCAGCCCAAAACTGCTTCTATCTGCCACTCCTTCTTTGTCATGCATTTCCCTTGACCATCGTGGGCTCTCCATAGGCTGCAGTTTTTTGGAAAATAACCTGCTACTCCATTGTGGTGTTCTCCACTGGCTGCAGTGCCTGTATTGGTGATTATTTTAGGCTGGGAAATTAAATGCAAATACTACAGGCAGGATGCGTAAACTTACCCAGTGATATTTTCTTTTATAGGAACAAAGCTCTAAACACAGATCCTGTTAGTCCAATCCAACATCTTTAAAACTTAAGTTGTTTGGAAAGCCTCATCTCTCTCCATCAATTATGTTTCCTTCCTTTTTCCTATTTGCCTTAGACACTGATATGTTTTCATATTCTTTTTTCATGTTTTTGTTGATAGACAGCCCAACATAAAAAGTTATTTTGTCGTTGCATCGTGTATGAAATTATTTATTATCAATTGGCAATATCGAATTTTGTTCCTTGCATAACTATAGAAGGTAGAAGTTAGAATGGCTTCCACATTCTATTGATTCTACTTAAACATTCATAGAAATAGAACATACTAATTACTTTTCTATAAAATTCATCTATGTATATATGTGTACTATTTTTCCCTTCATATCCATGCAAATTCATTTGTTACATTTTCAACTTCACTTGTTAGGTTGAGAGACTTTAATAACTATTTAGCTTTAGGCATGCCTTTTAAAAAATATTTATTTATTTATATTCAGTTTCATTCAGTTCCACCAGTTTTGCAGTAATTGGATTCATTTAATAATGGATTTTCATTAATTGGATTATTGTTTTGGCAGTGCTTTTCCAACTATTCTCTGTTTCATTTTGAATGGGAAACACAGAAAGCTGGCCCACAGAACTGCTGGCATATATCCAGTGGAATGTTTTTGTTTCAGGTCATTTAATGGGAAAAGGTGGAATGAAACTTGTATTATTTAGATCAATATTGTACCTGTTGTAAATAGCAGTTGCTTTAATTTAATATATCCTTTATGGTCATTTTGTACTATTACAAAACCAGAAAATTTAGATTGCTGAGACTTCTTTTTTAAGAAAAATGGCTAAATTCAAACCAAATTAATGTATGCACAAAAAGAGTTCTCAAAATTGCCTTGTAGTTAGTCACTCACCAGGAATATATTCACTATTTACTGAACTTGGAGAGGCAAAGGTTAACAATGCCACAAAGTCCTTAATAGCAGTTCAGTGTTTGGCACAAGAGAATTAGCAATGTATTACATTCATATAACCACCTACAAAACTTGATTGCCTGGCTGATTACAGCCTCCTCCAGGAGTTCTGCTTCTTTGCCTTTCATGCATCATATAATAAACTATCTGTGGTATTTTCTCTTAGTAGAATCATTAAGGCTTATTACTATTTCAGTGTGCTGGTCTGATCTTCTGTACTTTTTCACAAAAATTCATATTTCCTGCATGGGGGTCCCATGCAGCTCATGAACGTACAGTTCAATTCAAAGTGCATCATACTGTCTCTTTTTCAAGCAAGCTTTAACTTGGTTTACATCCAATCTGTAAA
The DNA here is from genome assembly GCF_047495875.1 of Pithys albifrons albifrons. Classification (NCBI taxonomy): domain Eukaryota; kingdom Metazoa; phylum Chordata; class Aves; order Passeriformes; family Thamnophilidae; genus Pithys; species Pithys albifrons. Next base: position 47,711,293 of record NC_092458.1, read on the forward strand.
ATAGGAGACTCTACACAGGTTTACTTCTTTCTATGAGGCAAGGATAGCCCTTAAAAGATACAAGTTAGATAAATTTATATGTTTCTCTTACAAAATGACAATGAAAAATCATGAAAAGGCAGTAGGGTCACTCCATCTAACTTAAGCTTTTAAATGTAATGTATGCACCAATCTAGACAGCAGGAGGCAGTTTGGATAATGACTAGAAAGATTCATAACCTATTTTTTAGTTTTGCGGCTTCCACAATTAAACACAGACTTTTAAAAAGCATTGAGCCATCACTGCTTTGTCTCATATGGTCAAGACTGCAAAAGGTATTAGCATCCTATATTTTGGGTTCTTCTGAAAGTCTGGCTTTTCCTTATTATCTTTTAGTGGGAGATGAAGTACATACATATATGCATTCATGTGTGTATTATAATGTGTATGCACATACTTCCTTATTTCCACATGTTTAAATCTGAAAGGATATTTAAAATTACAAATCTTACTGAAATTCAAGAAAGCTAAATATCTAATTCAGTACTATATTAAATAACTTTGTGGGCAACAGCCCTTACAGAAGATATCAAATAACTTCCATATTCAGCAGAACAGAATACCATGCCATCTCAACTCTTAACTTTCTATTTTTCCAGTTTGAAACTTGATTACCTTCTTAATAACTGATATTGGGGTAAGATGAGATTCTTTTTGACTTGGTAGACCAACTTCATCTGAATCTTACATTATGGGTTGAATTCGTTGAACTGAGAAGGATTTGTTCATTGTGAAGGTCACAAACTTAATGATCTAAGACTTTTTTGCAAGTCATTCATAGAATTACAATGCATGGATAATTTTCATACTTCACAAAAAACTAGGGATCTGGCTCAATAATATTAAATATAAGAAGTATTAATATGCTATAATTGTGATTTTTAAAGCTGAAGTAACACTTCAAAATTTTATGCCAAACTAACAAGATAGGTATGACTAAAATCATTATATTTCCCATCAGTGCAGTTTTTTTTCTCATGGCTTTGTTGCTTGAGGCGTTCTTTGCTCTTGTGCCTTTTTGATGATTCAGTTACTCTTTTACTAATCGATTGGAACTAAGAAAAACGCCTTAATTGGCATACTTAAATTACAGAAATGTAAGGAGTAAAATTATGTTTTCTGCCCAAAATATTCTCACTAACTAAAAACAAATAGTTTTAAATCAATATTTTATGAATGGCATGGATATTATACCTGGTGCTAAAATACAGCAGTGCTTTTCTCTGTCAAAAAGTTCATGCTGTCACATGTCTGCTTCCATGACAGACCCTACATCATCTACCTAATGAGAGAGTATCTCAGATCAAGGAAGTTTGTACAACTCTTTTGCAATGGGAAGAATAACAAATGTATTTCAAAGGCTAACTCACAAGTTACCAGCCACAGAATTTTTTGTTGAAAATTTTAAAATCTTGTCTCTGTTCTTACTGCGTTTTACTGTAAATGCCCATTGATTTATAAATAAATTTATAACTTAGTTTATATCTTAAGAATTTATTTCAGGTTCTTTTATGACAGTTTTGATGCTGTTTATATTTTATAAATATGATGTTTATTAACTGCTGCTTTTGATCAAACTCGTTTATCAGAAAGACAATTATTCTGCATTCCACTATAGCCAAAATGACATACATGTTGAAATTATTCTTCATTAACTGTAGAAACTACACAAAGATGTAGATTTTTTTAATATTTTAGTCAAAATCATGCAATAAATGCATACTGAGACAGAGAAAAATAGACCAACTGTATGGTCTAAAAATTATAAACTCAAAAAAAAACTTAATATCATAAACACATTACCTCAGTCTAGCACAAAGTAATTCTGTGTACTCAATAAAAATTTATTAATAAAAATTTATTTAAATAAATTTATTTAAAATTTATTTTTGAAAAATAAAAGTCCTCATGTTTATTCTGTATAAATGATTAATCTGCAAAGACTATTTTCCTTACCTATCTTATACCCTGATAAAGTCATGAATGTTTTCTAACTGGTAGTATCTGCATTCAGTCAATGGCCTTGAAGAAATATTATAGCCCATATAATTCTGATTACAACTAAAGTTGCTTGAAAGAGGTTCTTTCTATTAGGAAGCTACAATTTCTAATGTAGGAAATCAAGTTTTGCCATAATGATATTATCCATGGAAAGGGTGTTTTTCTCTCAATATTTTATATTGTGGCATCATAGAATGGCTTGGGTTGGAAGGACCTCAAAGATCACCTAGGTCCAACTCCCCTGCTATGGGTAAAGACACCAGCTACTAGATCAGGTTGCTCAGGAGCCTCATCCAACATTTCAGTAGTTACTTTTAATTTCATTCTAGATACTTGTTTTATGCCTTTTTTTAAATAAAACTGTATGTATTTTTATTTTACTCCACTATTGCATTAAAAATACGTGAAATGCCCTTCCAAATTTACACACAGAATAGGACTTCATTAATAGATTCCATTCATAAATTTGTTGTATTTTCAACTTTTGCCAGTCAACTACATTGGCTTAACCAAGGCAACATGGATAGATACATTTCCTCTCCTACAATCTGATTCTTAGGTTAGGTATGGACTGATGCACCAATACAGTAGTCCAGCACTGATGAAAATTTTTACCATCCCCTCACTTCTAACAAGCAGATATTTTTTGTGCTTCAGTAATTCTCTGCTGCTCTTTCAGACACATGGGAAGGCCAGAAAAGGGTATAAAAGGGCACAAGCAAAAGACTCTATATGGTCTTTGATATCCACGGTGAAAGAATTTTGAAAAGCAAAACATCATTAAGAAATGCAGCAAGGGCATGACTCAACTGTTTTGACAAGTCATACCACCTCACATCAAAGGCAGTCGGATCTTTTGAGGTTGGCTTGTCAAAGTGAATCTAAAAATGGCTTTTCTGAGTAGTTATCAAAGGTTTGTAATGGCAGAACTGAGACAAATGCTTTTTATCCAGCTGGTCATGATTTTTCCTAATGTTTCCTACTCTGAAACCTCTACTGTGTTTTCTAGCCAATTATTCATATAGTTATAATGTATATAAATGTTCATTAATGTCTTTCCATCTTAGTACACAGAGTAACAAAACCCTGAAAAGACAAATTTCCAGCTCAAGGAGGCTGAGCTTCTTCTAATTTCATATCTGTGCACAATGTCTGAATCAGCTGAAATGTAGACCATTTGGGAATAGAAATCTGTAACGTCTCTACAGGTGGAACTTTTGCTGTGGAGATAAAATTTCTCAGTACTGGATGCTTTCTATTCTTTGTTCATCTTCCTCTCTAAACTGTGATATATAGTTATTAATACTATTATCAACAGTTTTGGCAGGATACACAATGAAGAGCAATTCAGCTAATATAAACTCTTGGCAAGCAAGACAAAGCTGCAAAAATGCCTTAATTTGAAGTCATCTAACAAAATAGGACCATGAGCACCAAGAAGGAAGTAAGACTGCGAAATGTCTTTGGTTATAAGTATTTCAAAAGTTTAAGTTAGCATTAGAGTATCCTGAATATTCAACACTTATTGCAGAGTTATTCCTTTTGGGCCTTTGTGAATATGGATCTGGAAGTTTCGCTGAAGAATGGAAGTAATTCACAACTGAACTGTTCAGGCTCAACCACAACCAGAGCTTTGAAACAAATACTTGATTTCCAGGTTTTATTTGTCTGAACTAGACTCCTTAGTGACATAAAAAATTATTTTCAGTTTTTTTAACTATTCCTTGCTGAGACAGAAATACAATCAAACTCTGAAATGGTAATTCTAAAATTTGTTTTGGAAATTAATTTTGTTCTGAATAGCATAGAGCATTTTAACAAAAACTAGGTGGTCCCAATCACTGACTGAAACTTTTACCAGCTACTTAAGAACAGCATTTGATATCTTCTTACTAGTAACTTCATAATGCTTTCAACTGTATTTTATTAGAAATAGAGGAACGAGGAATTGGGCTTCGCTATCAGTGCGGAAATATTAGCTTATAGTTTTATTTCAGTTGAAAGACAGTGGTGTAAATGAGAAGTTTTCAGGCCAGAAGAAATACGCAAAGTGTTAACTATTAAGACTAGAGAAACACAAGATTAGTTGCACTGAAGTCTGCAGAAATGTTGGTGCTTTGCCTTTTTTTTTTTTTTTTTAATTGTGTGCAGTGTTTAGGTGTCCAAATATTTACTTAGAAATCTATTTTAAAATATCAGACTTGTTAACTATGGTTTATATGTTTAGGGATCAATTCACCTATCTATGTGTAATTGCCTATTGCCATTTAAACTGCTTCAGGGTAGCCTACTTGACCTTCAGCAGTCAGGCAGGTTTCTCCTGTATACTATTTTCCATATCTCCCAGCCTGAAGGGAATGTCACCATACCTTAGATGTCACAAATAAAGTTTTACCACTTTTACCGTTTGTGGTAAGCTTCAAGTCAGATCTTCAAAAAACAACAACAAAAAAAGATAATAACATTGCAAACATTTACATCTAAATGCTCATATTTACATTTACATTAGTGTTTTTGATCACATTTAAATTTTTTTTGAATGCTGTTCTGCATTTCTTATTCTCAGTTGAAGGACAAAAATATGGTTGTGGCTGAAGAACAAAATTGTTCTTCAGACTCAGCTGCTCTGAGCATAACAGCAATTTAAACACTGCATATACCCACAGGTTAACACGTACATGTGGACTCCTTACTGTTGATTTCATCTGTAGATATCTGATAGTTGTAAAGAAAGTTGAATGTATTAGGGTTGTATTCAAAGAAATAGTTGCAAAAAAAAAGTGTATTTGCTTTAGTGTCTCTCATAAAGGAGCATGGATTCTTCTGGGTACTTTAGCCAGAGCACAAGTATGTCTATCAGGCATACAAAAATGTTCTCATGCTTCAGTGACATATTTAGTAGTCTTATGGTACTTCCTTAATCATCAGCATCCATACCATTGAAGTGTAATGGTAAATGCATATTTAAATAGCTCTGAATTCATGGAGTGCTTAAGACAATAAAAGCTTCTGAATGAGTAATTGCTTCACACAGGCAGCTTTCACATCCTAAATTGCTGAGTGGTTGGACTTTAAAATAGCCTGTGTTTCTATTAGTTAATCTCCAGGCACTGTAGGAAAGGCAACAACCTGCAAAAGGATTCATATAAGAAATGAATGCATCATGGTGTTAGTGGAAAAGAACAATCAGAACTGTTTTCTCCTGAGAACCATTATAAAGAGTAGAATGAAACAAGTTTCTTGCCTGAAGATAATTACAAACAAAACATATTTGTTGCTAAACCACATTTTTGTTGTTTAAAGTTTAAAATACTTGTGAGAAGTTTTCCATAACTTTCCAACATATTCTCATAATTCATTCTGAGGAAGAAAATCAACATACAGTACCTGGGGGTTATAATTTTTTTACTTGCAGGTAGATGCTTAACTATTAGTGTAGCCAAGACTTTTCTTCAATATAAGCAAGATCCTTGACACTGGGGCACTACTTTTTCAAAAATCTGTCTCTAAAACATAATGTAATATTCCTATCTGCAACATATTTAATATTTGACCTCTACTATATTGTACATGTAAAATTAATTTTGAACACAAGCTTCCATTGGTAGACTTTTATGTGGAATTTGTTGAATATTGGACCAAAGACTGACTACAGTTTTCCATATTGTTTGTACTTTGACAATAGGCAGTTAAATGCCTCCCCGATCCTGTCAGATCTCGGAAGCTAAGCAGGGTCAGCCCTGGATTAGTACTTGGATGGGAGACCTCCTGGGAAATGCCAGGTGCTGTAGGTTCTAGTCCTGAGGACTTCACTGTCACTGTCCAATCTCGCTGGGTCGTGGCAGATGAACCTCAGGACTTAAACGGTGTGGCCAGTTCTGTGCATGCTGAACCTCACCTAAAAAATCCGCTGCGCAGGCTGGAAGGGCACACCCACGTGGGGGCAGCCCTTCCCAAATCTTCATTCACACACACACATACGCACACACCATGTACTTTGACATACAGAGTGCCTTTATTTATTTTTTTAGCGTGAGAGGCAGACTATACTACAGGCTGGGCACAGAGTGGCTGGAGAGCAGCCAGACAGAAAGGGACCTTGGAGTACTAATTGACAGGAAGCTCAACATGAGTCAACAGTGTGCCCAGGTGGCCAAGAAGGCCAATGGGATCCTGTCCTGTATCAAAAATAGCGTGACCAGCAGGACCAGGGAAGTGATTCTTCCCCTGTACTCTGCATTGGTGAGGCCACACCTTGAGTACTGTGTTCAGTTTTGGGCCCCTCCGTTCAGAAAGGATGTGGAGGTGCTGGAGCGGGTCCAGAGAAGAGCAACAAGGCTGGTGAAGGGACTGGAGCACAAGTCCTATGGGGAGAGGCTGAGGGAGCTGGGGTTGTTTAGCCTGGAGAAGAGGAGGCTCAGAGGTGACCTTATCACTGTCTAGAACTACCTGAAGGGAAGTTCTAGCCAGGTGGGGGCTGGTCTCTTCTCCCAGGCACTCAGCAATAGGACAAGGGGGCACGGGCTTAAGCTTTGCCAGGGGAAATTTAAGTTGGATATCAGAAAAAAATTCTTTCCAGAGAGAGTAATCAGGCATTGGAATGGGCTGCCCAGAGAGGTGGTGGATTCACCATCCCTGGAGATTTTTAAACGCAGATTGGACGTGGTGCTGGGTGCCATGATCTAGTAAATGAACTAGAGTTGGACCAAGGGTTGGACTCGATGATCTCCGAGGTCTTTTCCAACCCAATCGATTCTATGATTCTATGATTCTATGAGGTTCTAGAAGCTTGTAAATATATGCAGTATTACAATACTATACAAGATAAATTTTAAAATACAGGGCAGCAGTTGCCAAGGTGTTTTCTACTAGTTGATGCACAATAAAAACATTGTGAAACTATAATAAATGGATTGCATATTTCTTATTTGTCTGGATTATCAATTGGAAGTCAGCACTTCCACTTCCATCATCCAGATGATGAGCTTAGGCAGCAACTCTGCTTTCATGATTTATAAATATATAGAGACATACCTACATGTCACTTGTGGCACTCTTGAATGTATATGTGGTAATTAAAGAAAGAAAATATCAGTTACAGGAAGAAATATCTTCCTTTCTATTCAGGTGGGAAAAGCACTAAGTAATGTGAGTTTTGTAATAATACCAAACTAATCTGTTTTTTCATTATATACAAATAAATTTTTTTGAAAATATTATGTTTTTCTTTTTCCTCTGGGCTGATGTCAGATAGAAATACATATTTCTGCAGTTCTGAGCATTTGTTTTATTAACATTTTTATTTCTGTGGACTTTCTTAGGTTATACTCAGTTGGAGGCCGGGATGGAAGTTCATGTCTGAGTTCAATGGAATATTATGATCCTCACACAAATAAATGGAATATGTGTGCTCCTATGTGTAAGAGAAGAGGAGGTGTAGGAGTGGCTACGTGTGATGGGTTTCTTTATGCAGTTGGAGGCCATGATGCCCCTGCTTCTAACCATTGTTCACGACTGCTGGACTATGTAGAAAGGTATCCAATTATATATGCTGGGTTTTTTTTAATCCAAAATACTGTCTGGTAGCATAGTTTTCTTAGGTTTGTGATTTTAAAGTTAAACAGAAGGTTTTACTCTAAGAAATGCCTTACTTGAAAAATTCTATAAAGGTCTTTAAAAGACGATTTCTTTGAAATTTGTCTTTCCTTTTTATTCACAGTACTATTATATATTATCATGAACACAAAATTTCACTCTTTTCACCTCCCATTTAAGTAATCTGTTTTTTTTTAAGGCCCTATATTACACATTGCAGAGTTTTAACTAAACTTTGTTGAGGTAGAATTTTTTGTTACAATAATTTTATAACTCAAAATTATGTTTAGACATATTTTGTAACCCTAAGAACATAGCTTAGCAAAGAAGAAATAAACAACTGCTTAAGTAACATATATTCACAGTACAATATATTGCTTCCTTTAGCAACACTGGCACTTTGAAATGTGTTGACATAAGCCTTATACACTGTATTTACAGTGCCTTGAATTTTGCAAGTAGATATTGTGCAAAGTCAAGAATATCTAGTAGAGCAGTATGGCACAGCTGAAGTGATTGTAGCATTCAATTTAAAGATATTCTTCAAATATTTCATGAAGGTTTGACTTTTTTTTCTGTTTCTGTATGCTATAAAATAGAATAAAGAAAATACACTCCACAAATATGTACAGGTTGTAAAAGTTAAAGTAGATAAGTCTTGAGTATGTCTTGAGTAGTTGGTTTATCTTAATGTACAAGTAAGGAGGAGAGCTTTATCTTATTTATTATTTTCTGCAGGGGTTAAACCTTAGTTAAATGTCAGTTATTGCTTCTGCTGAATCTGGCTTGACATTCAATATCTATTAAAAAAATTCTGAGTTAAAAGTTACTCCTTATATTATCTGTATGTTTTTGCTCAATCTTAGACTCATTGCTATCTCTACTGTATGTAACAAAGATCATAGACTGCCAAATATATTATTTTTCATCTCCAACAGATGGACAGTTAATCAGAGAAGTCCCTGGATGCCTGTACTTACCAGGCCTTTGTGTACTTCCATTTATATAGAACAATAACAAGCATTTTCAATTAAATAAATTTATATTAAGACTACCTGTGAGAGTATTAATAAGTGTAAGATCTTTTCAACTACTTCTCTTTATTGGTACTCATAAGGGAGCTCTTTATTTTTCCTTTCTTTGAGAAGAAACCACTTCTGGTGTTGAAGGTAAACCACATCCCATCACATCTGTCTTTCTCAGGAGAGACTGTAACAATGCACTAACCCACAATCCTTATCCTGTTTTATGTAATGGTACTGGAATGATATCGAGTGTTTCTCGTCTAGATATTTCCCCACTGATAGCAAAAAATGTGGATAATGTACTTTAGTAAGCTTTGAGACTACAAGTTGGGACTAACAGCTAAGAACTTCTAAGACTTACGCAGAGCTTACACAGAGTTGATGTTAATTAACTGGTGGACTCCACTAAAATGTAAATAAACTCTAATAGCCCTTCTGGTGGTCTGCTTTTTTATTCAAAAATGATGCATTATTTTCAAAACATAAGAATATCTCAGTAACTTAGGAAAACAAAGATTAATAAGTGATGACAAGGCCTATTACTGTAAGTTATTTTATATCTCTCTGAATATCTTACTTTCTGTAAATATCTAAGTCATTTTTTAAACTCTCTTCCTCAAGAATGTGTCTCTGCTTCAGTCATTTTGTCATTCTATTACAGCCTGATAGTATGTGCTTTATTCAAAAAACAATTTGCTTCTGGAAGATTGTCAAACCGACATAATAATTTAAAATTTATTTTTGAGATTATGTAAATATAGTGACAGCAGATACATGTTTTTTAAATGCTACTGCTAAAATCTTGCTCAATCGTAGTTAGTACTCCCAGTTTAATCTCTTCTGACACAATTGTAAAGGATTTTCTACAGATTCAAGCATTCTGAAATAAAATAATAGTTATGTTTGTCTCCTCTTCACAAGCTGGCAAAGTGCAATGTTCTATTCCTTTTTAAAGTTAAACAATTAATTTCTTTTTAACAATGATACAATTTTCAAGATCTTTTTGGCAGTTTTCATAAAGTAGCTTTCTGTTTCAAATGTTACTCAAAACTTGATGGATGCTAAAAATATAAACATTTGATCTATACCTTTTCCCCTTCATCTCACCTTGATTTCAAAATTGATTTTTTCTCACATTCAGAGGCTTTCAACATAGCCCTTCTCAGCCTGGGGAATACCTAGTTATTATAGAGATGACACATGCAGTTGATTTTAGCAGAGGAAAGGATATAAGAAATCTCATTTTCCTGTCAATTACAAAGAAAAACAAAACAAAATCAAACACCAAACAAAAAAAAAAAAAACCCTGAGCTTTTGTGCAGTTCTATTTTGTTGACAGCATTAAGTTACAAGGATTCTGTTTCACCTTCCATACCTGTTTATTGAGTGAAAAAAAACCAAAAAGGTCTAATGGTGTCAATTATAGTGTTTCCCAGCTTTTGTACCTCCTCACCTTGGCCTTTGTAACTCATGAATGGTGTATCAAAGAGTCTATTAATATTTATTACCTTTAGCAGGGAAAGATACAATGCACACTGGTGCATTTCACTGGATGAGAAACTGTTTCAGCTAAAGGCATAGGATGCTGCTGTTGCAAAACTCCGTGTTTTTGAAAAAATCCATTAAAAATATTTTTTTCGTTGTTACATGTTCATTTCCCTTTCTCATATTCAAGCAGTCTTTGAAAATATTATCCTCTGAAGTTATGAAAGACATAATATATCTAGATATTTAACTTAAAACTTAAGTAAAGTTAGAAACATGAAATATTGAGAATAAATTAAATTAAGAAAATTAGAAGAAACTAAAATGAAAATAAAAATAACAACCCAATAAATTTTATAGTATTTTAAACATGAAAAATGTTAACATCTTATTTTCTAACAAGTCACCAAAAAGCCAGAAGGATTAGCAGCTAGTAGATTTTTTCTCAACATGTATTTAGCTGTAATCAAGATTACAGACAATTCTTTTATTGTCCAATTTTAAGGTCATATTTATGAACCAAAGGGCTGTTACAAGCAAAACACTGTTGCAGTGCTTATATTAAAACAAAATCAAACCCAAAAAACATAACATTATTCCTTGTTTGAATATTAGCGACTTCAAACAGTATGCCTACCAGTTACTTCCTGAAAATATCACTAAATGAAATAGGAACAGGTGCCTTACAGTTTTCCTTCATATAGGAACCTAGAATTTTCCCTTTTTAATAAAGCATATATATTTACAGCTTTCTGTAGGATTATCAACTCCTAGTTAATAAAGTCTAGACTACAAGAACATATGTTGAAAGAATTTGTATTTTGTCCACTGACTATCAAGTGATTCTACTATGTAGTAGAGATGCTTAAGGACAAATGAAATTACTTCTATCATAGTGTAATACAGTATTCTATTTTAGTAATATTTGACATCTAAAAATGAGATATCTAGTTTAACCTAATACTGCAGACATGCTTAGTAACAAAATCTCAAAAGATAATTAATTCTTCTTTATGGATGTCCAAAACAGATACAATGCTACAACTGAAATGAAATAATTTTACATTGTTAATGAATATCTAAATTAATAGCTAGGTTAAAAGTTTAAATTTTAAATGATTCTCATCATAAAGGAATTTTTGCTTTAGCTTCAAAAATTCAGTGGTGATTATGTCTTAAAAACAGTATTACTTTCTGTACTTGAGCAACTATCATGAGGAGAATCTAACTCTTAATGGAGTTAAGTGTATTCCCTGAATAAATAGGGAGGTTTTCTGTCTGTGAACATTGTAACATATAACGTCAGAAACTAAAATATAGTGAAATTTAATTTTAGAGATATTATTTTTTTACACTACAAGAAATATCCTACTTAAAATGTATACATAAATATACATATATCAAGATATTCCTCATATATCTTTCTCCCATCTCTGTATGACAGATTATCCTACAAATAGCTTAGTTTATTCTAAAAGATTAACTGAGAAAAGATTTCTAATTAACATTTAGAAGTTTGAATTAGAAACACAGTAAGTCTCTATCTTTTCTTTGCAGTTAAGAAGAATGTTTTTGGATAGGATGCTAAAGGATTTTTTTTCCCCAGGAAAAAAAGGACTGTATTCAAGTGAATATCAGCATGAATTGACATTTACCTTCACCCTTTAAATCCAGTTTCTTTTCTCTTTTCTCAGGTATGATCCAAAAACTGATACATGGACAATGGTGGCTCCACTAAGTATGCCTAGAGATGCTGTTGGTGTCTGTCTCCTTGGTGACAAATTGTATGCAGTAGGTGGCTATGATGGTCAAACATACCTGAACACTATGGAAGCATATGACCCTCAAACTAATGAGTGGACACAGGTAATCATAAAGTCTATTTTATACATATACCTATGTACACATATATATTTTGTTTTGCCTGTACCGTATTTTGGTAATTGTAAATAAAAATGTTAGTGTTTAAGGGAAAAAAATCTACTATATGAGGTTATTATAGTATATGAGGTTGCCACAGCTGTAAAACTAGCCCTAGTATTTTATGAAGTATTATGTAGAGCGTTTCCTCTGAAGATAGGAAAATGGAAAAAAAGACAAAACAAGCAGTCATAGAAATATTGAGTTGCTACCCTTCAGGCTAAATTCTTTTTCTGATCAATTTCCACATCAAATTAACTTTTTTCATCTTTGTGCATGCAGAAGAAATATTATAAAAAGTATCACAATTGTTCTGGAATTTTATTTGGTAACCAGCATGTCTTGAAGAGTCTTCATATGAAAATGTGTATGAAAATGTGTTTATTTGATGGAGAGAGCCAAGTTCTTATGTTATCCTTCAATTCCATTTTCTTCTGTTTGATAGATACTTTGAAATTTTGAGCTGTATATATGTCTTTAATTTTGAGCCATAAAAGAAGTAATAGGTATATTAGAAGCACTAGTATATGCAAGAAGCTAGGGACAAGTGATTTGGTTGTAGAAGGAATGTATTTTATGTCATAGTATTGCTTGACAGATTTAAAAAGAAACAAAAAGGTACTTCAACACTTTTTGTTATTAGTTCTGTTGCAGACTTGTTGAAAAAGTATTTTTTTCCACCAGTGTGGATGTTTACATCTGAATGAGTCATGCTAAGTTCTCTTTAAAGTTATTGAAGAAAAGTGCATACTTTGAAAGCATGATCTTATCCTAAAACACACATTTAGAATAGATGAGATGTATTGTACTCAACAATGCTTATTTCTATGGTTGTAAAGAGAAGCTTCACTTGAGAAGCTTAAATATAGACATACATAGAGAAATCCCTTACATATCAACAGTTCACAAAATTAATGACAACTCTGAAATTAATTCCTCTTTTCTTTCTGTTCTCACACTTTCAAATGAAAGATATCAGGTGTGAATAATTTTTAAAACTACAATACGTAGGGCAATGTGGTTTGTATTTATTTTTAATGGGTTTGAGCATTTTAGAATAATGTTGACACAGCACTTTGGCAATCTTTTGCATAGCTTGTTTCTATTCAGTTAATTTCTATCTGTTTTTCTGCAGATGGCGTCCTTAAATATTGGAAGGGCTGGTGCCTGTGTTGTAGTCATCAAACAACCATGACTTTACAAACAACCAGGATTTTACTGACTGTGAAATGATTATTTTTCTATGAGACTAAGAGAATGAAAACTTCACAAGACCACAGATTTACACAGTGAATATTCTTGATCACAAACTTGGAGAAGTTTGGAAGTGAGAAAGGTTAAGTATTTATGTCCTATAAAATAGTAAAAACTGTTCACAGTCAGTGAACAAGAAAAAAACCCCCAGAGTGTTGTAGGCGTAAATATGTGAATGTGAAGTGGTAAGTCCAGATTCTCATGAATGTGTCCTGGAGAACTGGATAACCAAGGGAAAGCTCTAAACAAGGAGCAGAAAGGACTGTAAAAACAGTTTTTATGGCTGCAAGAGAACTGCAGAAATATTAAAGTACATTTAATCTATTTTAAACTGTGGTTTTTGAAAGAGAAAAGTGAATACTAATATAATTCTTTTCTGTCCAGATCTTCAAGTCGGTTATGCCCTCCTCATTTAAATGGGCAGTTTGATTCTTACTGAAGGGAAGAGGTCAAATGGTCTGGATATTTGTAGTGGCTGAGCTGTCACTCTGTAGTAGGAAGAAAACCAAAACTAAAAGTAAACATTTTCGTAATTTCTGATTGTACCTCCTTGCCAGATTGAACACATCTTATAAGCTAATCTATTGAATGGGAAGATTGTGTGTTGAATCAAAGAATATATAAAGCAATCCTGTGGCTGCACTGCAGCTTTGTAGCAAATATGGGAGTCAAAAGAACAGTTTCCTGATTATTTCTTAATCTTATATTCAATTTAAGCATGTGGGCTCTAATCTCATTGTTTCTTGCACCTACTGCATGTTGGAAGCTCATGACAAGCTGGAAAATTGATACTGTTCTGTCACTGTCACTGCATCATGTAACAAATGAACCCTGACCAGAACAGTCTATAGAATGTCCTCTAAAATTTCAGTATGGAGAAAAATCCAACATTTTATTTCTTTCTGATTCTCGTAAATGCACAATTTTAGCTAATGAGAGCTGCCAATTTGTGACTTTCCGCTTGGTTGAGACTAAATGACTGAGAATAACTGGAAGTAGGCAGTTCAAAATAAATGCAAGTGAAATAAAGAAAGTTATGCCATTTCATCTAATAAAGTTCATATGGCAAATATACTAGTGTCATCTGTTCTTCCCTTTAAGGTTGATAATTTCTGCCAGTAGTGATACTTTGAGCTTTTGACTTGGGAGTAGATTTAACACTGATGCTTTCTGTCTGCTCAGCTGAATCAGTTAGAACCTATGGCCACTAATGGAATATGAAATTCTGCCATTCAGGAAGGAACAGTTTTGGGCTACAGTTTGACCAAGTATACTTCTTTAAAGCCCTGCTGATCTTTTAGGAAGCATTTCATGGGCCAAAAGCAGGTATCACATAATGCTCTCTTATTAGAAAATTTGAGAAGTAATTCTGGTTTCACTAAAAACAATTTTTCAAGTGGAAATCTTTGAAACCATTTGAGAGAAAAAATTGCCTACAGCTTCTAACTTGGAACATTTGATCTGAAGATGTGTCTTGCCTTCTAACAGCAGCAGCATAAATGGACACCTTTGTTTACTGAATCAAACTGAACTTCAGTTCTGAAGCCTAAGCATACTGAATTAAATATTTTAAATACTTCTCAGTACTAATTTGAGATCAACTGAAAAATCTTCAGTGTTAATTTTCCACAGCCAGTTGGCTTTTCAATTGCAATGTGACTTCCCCAGGCATTTTCCTCCAACCACAATAAGTTGCTGAGTAAAAGATGTTATCTTTCTAAACATTTTGCTTCACATAAACACAAGCTTTTAAGACCAAATCAAGATTTGAGAATGATAATTGTAAGGAAGTATAGACAATGGCATTCAGTTCTTCCACACAGATACCCAATGAACTTAGAAACTGATTTTTAATTCTATTCCTAGAACTCTCTTTTGTTTACATTATATTCAGACACAAAAGAATTATGGTTGTTCAACCTACATACTGATCTTCAAAATTTGATATTTCTGTTAGTTGTATTCTGTGGAAGATTTGTTTTCTGTGCCTTGATCATTCTCATCTTCAATTCATCCTCTATTTTGATTCTTAGTTTCCTTTAACCCTTTTTCAATTTGCTTTTATTTTGTCAAAATGGAAAAATTCTCATGTGAAATTTTTCAGACTATTCAACCTCTCTTATGCTATTTATTTTATGCTGTGTTACGCTATTACATAATCTTATTTAGCTTATGTAAAATCTAGCCACAATAAGAGCCAAAATTGACTTTCATATTCTTTTTATACAACTACATCAATATGCTCTGGAGTTTATTCTAGAGAGAATTTATGGAGAATTTGTTATAAAGTTTGGGGGGTTTTTATTCCATTATGTTTACTGTTATTAAAAATCACCATAATTTTACCTTTGTTTCCATAGGGAAGGCATTTAAATCAAAGTAGCCTGTAATCCCAGTCTTAGTTTCTGTGATTCATTCAGACCCATTTTTTATTTATAAGAATTAAAATCACTGAATTGTGTTAAACAATATTACAGGAACTTATAGGAAAAGCTGCTGTCTTTTCAAAACACAGATAATCTCATTGTTGGTGATCTAGCATGGCTTCTTTTCCCTCACATAATCTTGAAATCATACTGGAAAATTGATTTCAAAGTGTGAAAATCAGTGTGGAATCAGAGCTGCAACAAATATTAATTTCAGTGACTTCAATAACTAAATTCCTCAAAATTCTGCTTTTAAATTTTGTAGTTTAATATTCTAAGTATGTTCTCAAATGTTAGCATTTTCTCTGTCTTTTCAACTTTTTTTTCAAGAACATCAACTACTTTTACTAGAAAGTCTGGATTTGCATATGGGAGCTATATCTATTTTTTCTTATTGTTGTCTCTGGCACTGAACCGGTAGTAGTGGGGTAGATTGAGATTTTTTTCCCCCATGTCCCCCATGCTTAAAGTTCTTTCATCAGCTTAGCAAGCCTATGACCAAATCTGCTTCTTGAAGTGCTTACAGAAGCAAGACCTGAAAGACAAACTAAGTGGGTTCCCCACAAGAGGAAATTGTTTCAGCTGTGGCAGTGCTTTAAATATTTACTAATAAAAGTATTAAAGAAATCAGAGTAGAAATTACATTTTTTCAGAGCTTTAAGTAGTTATTTAAGTAAACAAAATTAAGAAAAATACCATAGCACATTATGTCTCTTTTTTTCAAATTAATTAATCTTTTTTATTTTTTATTTAATTTCTCTCAAAATGGTAGTTAAACTTCAAGGATAATTTTCTAGGCAATGTTAGAGGATGTATAAACAGGGAAAAAATGAAGTTGAAATCAATAGAAAAAATAATCAACGAAAATAGGTAAATGTTTTCATATGACAGTTTTGATCTGTTTCTACAAATACTGTAGTGTTAAAAACCCTATTTTGCACAATAAATACTAACCTTGTGATCCCCTGTTGCTTCTGGAACTGTTGATTACCATGCAGTTTTGGACCTTCCCTTTTAGTTATGTTTTTACATTTACAGTTTTTGGTTATTGACAGTGATGGATGCCAGAAATATAATCCCTGTTAGGAAATATCTTCATAGAAAAGTATCATTTAATAGCTATTATTTAGTGGAGCACTTTATTGTTGACATTATGTGATCCAATTTTATTGAAAAGCTTTGCATTGAAATCAGGCAATAAGGCAATAAAAGAATCTGAAGGTAAGAATATTGCTGCTTTCACTTTAATTACAACTGTTCAATACATAATTTTGTATGTGTTCTTGCAATCAAAATGCTTATATTGTTTAAAAACAAAAGTAGACTTTAAATAATCCCTTTACATGTAGAACAGGCTTTTATTCAAATGAAACTCGTCAAATTGTTAGGGCAATTTTAGGATGCTTGCAGGAAGTTGCCTATCTCATAATTTTACTCTGTTAAGCTAACATTAACTGATGTAAGGGAATGATTTAGGCATAGACAAAGGACCTTTTGCTTAAGTACCATTCTCTTCTATGGATGACTTACATAATTGACCATTATTTTAAAAGTACATATGTTAAAATATATCTAGAAAGGTCTAGATATTATTCAGAAAGGTTTTTTTATGTTTAGGGGGCCCATATAAATTCCATTAAATATATTTATCAGTAACTTAAACTCCTTTCAATGACTTCAATAAAAATGGCTCACAAATGAATTTTAAGTTATGCAAGTTTTAATGGCTCAGACCTTGATGTGCTTGAGCAAACACTAGAAACAATGTGCATTGTGATTATGAAAGTAGTACAGTTTTTCCACAATGGAATTCACATTCTGGAAGACTTTCCTTATTACTGTGCTCACAATGAACTGGGCAGTACAAAATGTGACCTATTATCTATGACTTTGCATTATTAATAAGTATTATAGTTACTTCATAAGGAAGAAACAGAGAAGGCAAAGGCTTTAAAAACCTCTTTTAACTGTTATCAAATAACAATATTATATTACATGAATAATCCTGTAATATTGTGTGAATGTAGACATTTGACTATGTGCCTGTATGGAATTTGATGGTAGAAAACCAAGAATAAAGCCTTACCTAGATCAAATTCACAGCCTGTAACATGACATGGTGCACGTTTTTGCCTTTAGCATCTTCCATAAAATACACCTGTGTTTAGAGTTATATGTTCAAATTTTCTCTCTGTACAATGCTCCTTTCTTCTTTTTCTCCCCTCCCCTCCCCACTCCCATTTTCTTTTTATGTTTGAGAGGGGTTTCTACCATTAGGCACATTTTTCTGATGAAAGCAGTGAGTGTATTAGTAGACCGTACTGGTAACCAGTACATGCAAAGTGGATGTGTGTTTCCTAAAAAAGACAGGTTTATTTTTCTTTTCCAAAGTAAAACTTTGATATGTCTTCAGTCCTTTAAAGTTCTACACACTGGATAAAGAAATGTAAAATCTTTAACTATGTAAACATTTTTAATAAGTAGCTTCCGAATATTCATGAATCACTCCAAATTTCAAAAACTTTGTACTTAGTCATGCACAATTTATGATGATCCCAGGGCTGGAGTCTTGATCTTTTTGATATGTTCATGTTTGTGAATGTGTCTGGTATCCAGATTTTGGGGGACAGAGAGACTTCTCCAAATCATTAAATTGGAAAAATTTTGATTTCCACATGTAGGATTGCAGCTGTTGGAAATTAAACCATATAGAAAAATACTAGCACAGGTAAGAAATGTAGTGACAGAGAACAATACAGCCTCAAATTACTGGCTATCCACAGCTTCACCTTGGGTTATCTATGGAGCCAGATTCACGTTCAATCTTCTTCACCTGCATGGCTAGGTGGTGTGTTAAATCTGGTATCTTTAGTGAGTTATTTCTAATGTCCCCAACAAAAGTCACTTAAGAGGGCTACCTTTGATGGCCTCCAGGAAGAAATATTATTCCAGTGGTGAGATATTTCAATTGAATGAACTTTCAGGTTAGTCACCCCCACGTAAGTGTCTAATGCCATCTGAGATGCCCAAAGATATCAAGGTCATCCACATTGTAGTGGCAGGTATGGCAGAGATGAGTTATGGAATGGTAAGAAAAATTCAAATGGAAAGGTGTAAAGTATCCAAAATTATATTAGATACTTTGTTATAGAAATAGAATCCACAATCCCATATATATGTTTGTGTGTGTGTGTGTGTGTGTGTGTGTGTGTGTGTGTGTGTGTGTGTGTGTATCTACGCAGTGCCATTAGTTATTTGAAGGTGGCATCTTGCAAGCCAAGAAAGGCTGAATTAAAAATATTTTATTTCAGGCAGCTTAGCCTTGAAAATATTATCCTTGATAGTCCAATGAATGGTACATATAGTGGACCTAGGAGGGAGAGCACAATCCATTAATACTCATTCATACTGGCAAGTATGGGAAATGCTAACTTGGAGAGGCCCTCTTTATAATGAAAATTAGCTTTTGTGCCACTTCAGTCAAAAATTTGTTCTGTAAGCAAGTCAACAGTAAATCACCCCTACTCAGCAGTTATTGAAAATATCACCTACAGTAATATTGCCTAATGTAGACTTTTTTTGTTTGTTTTGATGTGTAAGAGTAAAATGATTCTGAGTGCAATTCTGTAAAGATTAGGGTAGTATATTTCAGTCACATAATGAAAAATCTCACATGTAGATAAATGTGAAAACAGAGAACCTTTGGGTTATGGTTTGGGGATTTTTTCTTATTTGTACATCTGTGTGTTTTCCAGGATGTCAATTAATTTAAAATGGTCATTTGTTCTACATGAAAGGAAAACAAGAAAGAAGACTTGCAATAGCAACTGAACAAATAAATATGCATTTCATAGTATAGTGTTCTCTAATATAGATACCTACTGTTCAAATGTCCACATAAGAATTTTATATCTAAAGCATTTTCTTACTGCTAGAGTAGCAAAATCAGTATTTCCAGGACACGATTCATCTCATTTTAAAGTTGAAATAAATCACTCTCTAAAAGTGTGTTTCTCTCCATTGACTGCACAAGTCCCTAAAATGACTTGTTCACACGGAAATATTTAAGTTGGGTAAGATGAATCTCTAACCACTAATGAAGTAACTGGCCACACAGGCATCTATTTCCAATAACTACGACAGGAATTTAATTCAGAGTATAACTGGAAGACTCAACTATTCACTGAGCAAATCCAATATCTCTATCCTGAAGTCAAACTCTGTTATAAGTATGAGCTTCCGAAAGACATGTTAAAGAAATTAAATATAGCTCTTTATTAATCTACAAGAATAAAAAGTATTCAGAAAATTATAGCTGCCAGTCCTGGTTACCTAAGGTTTATATATTCTAAATTTCAGGGAGCAATTTAATACAGTAAGCTGCAAAACATGTCAATATAATTAAACTTCAGAAGCCTTCAGAACATAAAATAGGATTATTTAAAAACATAGGATTGCTGTAATCAATGGGTGTCAGTTATTCCAGGCCCTTGTGTAGGAAGAGAGAAACTGGACAAAAGCAGACACGTCCCTCCAGATGGGTCATATCATCCAAATAAAGACATAAAATAAATCACCTGCTTGAAATGTGTGGTTTTCCTCTTTGATTTATAAAGATAACAATGAGATGAAACTAGATTTAGACACCTAAATAAGTAGAAATCCCAACAATGAAGTGTAGGAAAATGGCAATAGTATGATCTGTCTGAAATTGCAAATCTGCTTGACTTTCTTACAGTTTTATCCATGTTATCATTTACCTTCCAAATAGTTTACACAATGCTAGATATTCTTTGATAGCTCTATGTGTATAAAAAATTTAAAAACCCATATTTTTTGTGATTAAATGCAACTTTTGACATAGATCTATAGTACAGCTATTGTAGGTAAATTTCTTTGTTGTTTTTTATGCAAGTTCATGAACTTTGTGGAGTTCTGAACAACCAATGGATTAATTGTTCATTTCATTACAAACTGTGAATGTTTAGCACCTTTTAAAAATCACAGACCATGTTCTTTGCTTTTTAAAAACAGAAGTTAGTTTTTCTCCATCTTGTAAAATTGTGGCTATATAAGATATTTTTATGTAACACATGTTTATGTGTCTGGAACCTTGCAGTAAAGTACATGTCAGCATTCTGCTGAAATGAGATTATAGAAGACATAATCTGTTAAGAATTCATTTTCTATGTCAGGAAAGTAGCATGTTATGTTCAGCTGACTTTAGGGAACGGAGTTGGAGTAATTAAAAAATTATATAAAGAAAATTAAACCAAACTTTTCAATGAACTTTGCTTGCCTGACTGCTGTCTTTCCCTTCTTCCCTCCTAAAACGCAACCACAAAAAAGCAACCAAATAAATAAACAGATAAATTCTTTTTAATTTCAGCATACATTCATTAATTTATATTGTCATAAATTATAATTAACTGTAAAATTAGAATTATCTGCAACCAAAGTAACTGTTATGCACAGACTGAAGACTGAAGGTATTCCTTAACACACACTGTCAGCAGATTTATCCTAATGGATGGCTCATTCTTTAACTAAAAATCTTCTCCCTTCAACTTGCATACCAATAGAATCAGAATATGGCTGCTTGCTTTGCTTAAGAGACTGGGAACTGAGGGCTGAGTCTTCTCTGCAAGTGAGACATAGTTAAAGCAGTAACAATGTGGTTAACAGCATGTCATAAATATGAACTATCCTATGCCATCATATGAAAGAGCAACTGTTTTGCAGATGACTTTTGTGTCAGATTGGTCCAGTCAGAAGTTTTGAATTTTCAGTTGAAAAAAATTTAAGAAGTATCTTGGGGTATTTTGTTGAGGTATGAGTAATTGTAGTATGCCAAGGAACTACAGAGCAAAACAAGTGTATAATCGTTTGAATCTAAGATAATAAATACATTAGGAAAATGTATAAATATCATTGTAAATACATTCAATTAATCTGTCCTATGTTTTGCAATATTTGCAGATTAGTTTACTGAAAGTTGTGCTGTTACCATGATTCTATGATTCTGTTATATCTTGGACATGTATGTATAGAATGCAATTGAAGACAAGAGAGCACAATGTTAAACTCATAACCTGTCTTTGTTTAACACGATTTGTTTCTAAGATATTTGAATCTTGAAAATGTCACTGTGCAAAAATAAATATTCCTTTTTCTATGTGTTGCAGAGGTAATTCTTTTAAATGGATATGGTAACACAGTCAGGGGTTTAGCTTGCATATTTTAAACGTTCCCATATGCAATTTCCCCAAAGGGCAAGAATCTTAAGACTCTAATAAATATTAACATTTGTCATTTATTCTTTTCTTAAATCAGACTATGAAAACTATAATGGAATGATAGATGACATCAACAAGTCAGACTTCCAAGGTTTTTTTTATCTCTTTTTATAGGGAACATAGTGAAAGAACTTCTTCAAAAAGAAAAAAGTGGTCTACATGGAGAACTTGGTGGTTCAGGGTTTGACTAGAGAAAGAGACATAAACTGGAAATGAGTTTGGATGCTGCTTAATTTGATGATCAACAACAAAATAAATTCTTAGTGGACAGAAACATACCTATTCGGGCAAAAGAGTTATCTTGGATCACACACATTTGGAATGGTTTAGTGTTTAAAATGCTAACCTGGGATATAGAATAAATCTTTGTTATGGGACCTAGGAGTAATTCATATTTCTTTGGTCCACCTGTAAAATCCAGATTTATTCTGAATGAGATCCAGCTGCACTCTATCATATGGATAGACATTTCAGACTGACTGAGATTCAATCCATTTGTTTTCCCAACTTTCATGTATAACCCATGAGAATCATGTATTCCCTGGTTTTAAAATGCATTCTGTCACTCTATATGTATGGATCATAATACATATTTAACACACACAGATTGTAAGAGAATATACACTAAACCATGCTGCAGAAGATATGAGAGCAGTGCATGAAAGATGGGTTAAAAGTTCTTCCAAAGTCAAATTTGAATAGAGACTTCTGAAGCATGAAGAATGTATGTGCTAGAATTTCCATTAAGTAATTTCAAACTCCTTGGAGAGACAAATGCTTTAGATATGAGTGCATCAATAAGCACACATTTTGAGTAACTGATATCAGACATTCTATGGTGGACAGATTAAATGAAGAACCTTTGCTGAGAACATACTTTTAACATTTATCTTAATGTGTTTTGGGTGAGGGCTAAACTGCCAGAATACTTTTTTATAAGAGATGTTAGAAAATATTTAAGCAAGAAATTCTCTTTTTGCTGAGTTTAACTTTTGATACAATTTCTCTTCCATAATATACATTCAAACAGTGACTAATTGTTTCTAATTTAAGGTAATGAAAAGGAATTTGTCAAAAGTGGCCACAAGCTACATTCTACATCATGTAATTTTTTTTATCCACAATAAAGTACATGGTCAAACCTGTCTGACATGTTAACATAACTTTCCAAAAGAAATATATTGGAGGTTGAGCCCTGATCAGTGTATTTCAGATCATAAAGAAGATCATGTAACAAGAGTCTTAGAATCAAAATTTGTGCTCTTATAGGAGGAGAGGTGTTATTTATTAAACAGAAATACTGCATAATTTAATACTTTATGGTTCAAGATTACAGTTTGAATCCTCACATAAAAGTGTAAGACCTGGAAAGGAATTACTTCTGTGCCTTCTTACTACTTATTCCTTTTCTTTTCCCATGTTTCAACCTACTCTCACCTTCAGCTTTCTGTCCCAATCATATGATAATTTTCTTCCTTCTAGTAAGTGACACTGGTTCCTGTTTCCTTTCTTTTTCTAATATTCTTCTTACTGTTCTGTTCTACGTAACCTCTGGGAACCTAATTTTTCTTACTGATTCTTTTTATCATGGCTTGCAGTATCTCCTTCATGCCTCATTTATCTGGAGCTCATAGTTTTCTTCTTCCTCTTAGTATATTTCCTTCAACTTCCTCTTGTTTTAGTATATATACATCATCAAGAAGCTCTGTGTGCATTGTATTGCCAATTGTTATATTACAGCCATCTGTCCTTTAAAAGTCTTTCTTATTTTTATGAAGATGAATTATTAGCAGTCTCGGCACACTAAAAAAAAATAGTCACTAATTACACAACCATAAAAGATTTTTTGCCTTCACACTGTCCAGAGGTAAATGACCCATGCTTCACAACACATTGTGTAATTTCCCTGTCAGAAAAAAATCCATATGTGTAAACCCCAGACATTTATTACTATAAATGTGCATTTTCTTCTGATCATCTTGTACAATGAAGTATTATTTCATGCTGGATCCATTACAAGGGGATGGAAAGGAGAATTCAGAATCTACAAAGGATCATTGATAGGCACAGTGACATTCAGAGACTATGAACACTAGCTGCAAAGAGAAGTCAGAAAAAAATCAGTGAACAACAAAGAAAATAATTATTTACAGTATCATACTGGTCAAGTAAAAATACATTTAGAGTAGTTAAGAAAAAAACTTTAGAAAGAAAATAAGATGTTTAACTACGAGAAGACTAAATTATAAAACTATTGATTAACAAGAGTGCTTAGAAGTTAGCTGAAAAATTTATTAATAAACTCCAAAGGATGTAAAACATACATTATTCCTGTCTCAAATCATTTTACTCCTGCTACTACATGTTAGCCAAGTCCTTATTTGTCCTGAGAGGATTCCTAGCACTTTGTGACTTTGAAAAATAGATTATGGGAATAGGAGGAACCTAAAGCTGATGTCATTCATTAAAAATTTTAAATGTAAATTAAGATTTTCAATATTCACCTTTTCTAGTAACGTCCGTGAAGTTCTGTGCTAACCACTTTTCACAGCAACATATTGTTTCTGCCTGAAAAGAAAGCACATTGCTATTTTGATCCACAATTTCCTTTGGCCTAGAAACTGAAAAAAGTGTTACTCTTTGTAACCTCATATTTAATTTTACATTTTCTATACTCATCAGCCTTGCACCTAGTGCCCAAACTATGATGAGGGGATTTCACAGAACACAATCTCCACATTGCTGCAAATGTGTCATTAAGCAGCAAAGAATGAAAGGTTCATTGAGCCAGAGAAAGAGAGCATGAGCACTAGTGTGAGAAAGAATATGACTTTTTAATCTATTAATCTGGGCATTCATCATACAAAACTTCTGGGGTTTGGCTCTGCATAAAATTTTTTTACAGATTGCACTTTGTGTTTTATGATCCTTTAACATTAAAAAGATATCAGGCAAAATAACCATCATCAAAATGTAGTCCTGGATCTTTCCATTTTCAGCATTTTCTCTCAGCTAATTTAGGTAGTTCTAATCAGTTGCATACTGAGTGGCTTTGTACCCTGCATTTGTAGCTTAGATTCCTGATCCTGGGCAGTTGTGGGTACATGAGCTTATGTCTGCACCTGTCTGGACAGTTATATTCTTGCTCTATCTCCTCTACAAATTACTTTAAAACCCAGATACTTAACTTTCAGGAGACTTTTTAATAGAAGTTTTAAGGCTATTCTTAGCAAATGACATAAAAAATCCATATGTCTTTACTGTAGATGTGAAGTTTAAAGTTCATATAGTTTTAAGTAGCCTGACAATTTCATAAATGGATGAGTACGGGAAAAAATTGGAAGATTAACAAGTCCCATTGTTAGTGTGAAGGAATTTAATTGTCTCTTCCGTTTTCTACATTCTGTCATATCTTTTACCAAGCGAAGATTTCTTTTATTTTGCACTCTTATTTTACTCGTGTTTCAATAGTTTATATTTTTTTGAGTTGGTTTTGATGGGTGGCAAACATTTCCACTGAGATGCCAGTGCAATATCTTTAATAATGTGTTTCACTTGATTAAAAGTGGTCATATAATAGTTTCTCACTCATGATATGTTACTAAGTCACTGCAAAGTCTTTTAAGAAAATATTGTTTTCTCATTCTGCCACAAAGGGCTGAAGAATACCAAGACCATCAGATGCTCCTTCATATGACCTATGAGATACTTAAGAAATGTCAACATAAATTGGGTAGAAAGGTTATTTGTATATTAATTTCATGAGACTTACTCAGCACAGTGTAAATAGTGAAGTCATACAATAGAGTTAAATGCCTCCCTGACATCCGATCCCGTCAGATCTCGGAAGCTAAGCAGGGTCAGCCCCGGATTAGTACTTGGATGGGAGACCTCCTGGGAAATGCCAGGTGCTGTGACAGCCTGAAGGACTTCACTGGCACTGTCCAAGCTCGCTCGGCCGTGGCAGATGAACTTCAGGACTTAAACGGTGTGGCCAGTTCTGCACACGCTGAGCCTCACTTAAAATCCACTGCGCAGGCTGGAAGGGCACACCCACGTGGGGACAGCCCTTCCCAAATCTTTGTTCACAAAGCCGAGCCACACACACACACACACACACACACAGAGTAGAGTATTTACATCCATTTTACTGTTTTTCATTTCTCTGCAATTGTGTGGAATTCTCCAGCAGGACTAAGAGGATACTGCTTGGTTCAAGTTGTTATGATAAACATCTGAAAATCTTGTATGGCTTCAATTATGTCATCTTTTACTCTTGTGCTTTAATTTCAAAAATGTGGTAAAACTTTGGTACCAATTTAACTTTAATGACATTTATGCTTTCAACAACAGTGATCATTTCATTAAAAAATAAAAATTGAGTAGTATGCTGTGTGCATGTTTATTTCCAATGACAGAATGCTGTCCTGGTCAGAATGGTTTCAAAAACCATTGTATCAAAAAGCAGAAAGAATTTTGTTTAATTTAAAAAGAAATTATTAAAAGCGTGTCAGCAATGTAAGATAAGCAGCCAAATGCTTTTTAACTCTAATACAGGACAAAAATTTTGGTATGACAACCTTTGCTATCAAAGCCAATAATGAATATTGAACAGGCTTCTGATGCATGAAATATACAATATATGGAAAAAAATTCCACATCGGTCATTCTCATTTCAATCATTTGCCTTGAGCTAAGAAAAGAAAAATGTAAATTGAGTAAGACAAGCTCACTACTTATTCTGTACCTGAAAATGAACTGGATATGATAAGTTTGATCATAATAAATTCAAAAAATATGCTTACATAAAAACTAATAAGATCAAAAAAATGAGGTTTTATTTTCAGAATTTCAAGACCAATTTCTTAAAATGAATAGCAAGCTATCAGACAGGGATATATTTGGTGCTACTACAATAGGGAAAAAGTCAAATATCTCATATTTTTGGCCTGAGCATGGGTCTGACAGATCAAATAGAAGTCTTAGAATTACAGCCGTTACTAGATACTTTTGTGGAAACCATAGGAGATCTCAGGAAACTAAAATTATTTCTGCACAGCATTTTCTTAAGACTTCTGAGTATTCCTTGAAACATTTTGTTTGGCACAGACAGTAAAGGAATCATTATAGGAGTGACAGTGAGCTATCAGGGAAAATTATTTTTTTAACATATTGGCCATGGTGTACTGCTTTTTATAGAAAAAAAAGTTTAAAGAATTAACTAGAATAAAGTACTCAAAATGTGATTTGAAAGTCACATTGGTATGTGTGCTTCATTTATAAAATTCTTTGGTAAGAGCCCTATAGAAGATGAAAAACAAGTATAGCAAAAAATTAACTTATATTGTTTAATTCAATGATTGTCTTTCTTTTCACTCCATAAAGAACCCCCTGCAGATCAACCTTTTTCATAGTCCTTCTCAGACTTTTGTTCATTATCTCTGTCTTTCTCTCTCTTAGGTCTTTAGTTCCTGCTTACCACTAAAGGTAAAGTTACTATATTCAAATTCCTTCTACTTATATTCTCCTCTGAAACTCTGTATTCTACAATAACCCTCCTTTCTTTTGCTGTTCTTTTCTCTAGTGTTTCACTTTCTCTTCAGCCACATTTTAGTTAATTAGTGTTAAGCCATGGAGAGAAACTATTCTTCAAAAGCAGCTTCTTTTTTAGGTTTAAAAGGAAGAAATAGTATTTCATAGGCTCTAGCCATGTCTGAAGGCTGTCTGAGAATGGTTTTTTGCATTAGGAGAACTAATTTAGATAATTAGGGAAAGAGGAATAATGGTAGAATTCTTTCTTTCTCTTCACTGTTAATATTAAAAGTCTAATTAAATATCTCAGAAACACAGGTCTAATGCAGACAACTAAACTTTAGTGACATGAATAGTGCATAAATGTCAACATCTAGCCTGAAATTCAAATTTAAAAACAACATAGTGGCTATCTTTAATAATTAAATTTGTTCAATTTGACAGCAGATCTCTTGACTCAGAGTGGCTTCTGATTTCAGTCATTTACAGTAATGAAAACTGACAGTCTTAAAATTAGTCTCCAGAATTTTTCATACAGTAAGATAATGACAACTGGAAATTTATGTGCAATGATTTATGAATTCATGCTTCTATGATTTATACCCAGTATTGCTTTGCCTTTGATATTGCTTCCTTTTCCAATTAATGAATGGCTCAGGTGCTCCACTTGGAGGGCAAATGTCCCTGATGAAAAATATTGCATAGCAACAAATTTTATTACATGAGAATGGAGTATTTAAAATAGTATACATACCTTAAACATAAAACCAAATATAGTATTATTACATTTCCATTACAGGGACATTGTCTTTTATCTTTTTGCTATAGAAGGGATGAAAAAAGTCCCTTTTTCTTGTTGTAAGAGAAACATAAAAAGTCAGACTCCTTTATGGAGAAAATCTGCATTAGTAGAGGCAGTCATGCAAGGAACAGAACTTAATCCCATTTGGAAGAGGAAGAAAATTATTATATCTAGCACTTGCAAGTGAAAACCTAGAAGATGCAGATGTATGAGATCCACATAGGTTCTGAAGAATCAGGATATTATTGTTTTGTTCAAGGAAGAACACAATGATTAGAAACTATGAGTTTGCAGTTTCAAATCTTTGTCCCTCTGAAAGTTCAGTTTAGACGGTGGTTGCCACAGTTTAAGTTTTCACTGGGAGAATGAAGATCACAACTAGTAGGAGAGAATTTAAAGCATAGCTACTCATCCATAACAGAGAGATGAGAAAGTGGTTATGTGAAACTGTCTGAAAAGCAGACATGGAACTTGTATAATGGTTCTGTAATAGCCTCAGGCATTCTCCCCACTGCTGTGATATCATGGCATCTCACAAGACCAGAACACCAAAACTGTTGTGCAACATGGTACAAGATCCTCTCCTGGCAATTTTTTCATTAGAACCTTGAAATGTTGGTCAGATGAGCACTCTTTGAAAAGGCTAAGAGGTCAGAACAGGTATCATTTGGGATTATTTTTGGTTTGCTAACATCCCTGAAACCAAGTCTAACAACAAAACATTAAAATAAAAATAAGTAAAGATCTGTTTGCAGAATTCAAGTGCAGACCATATAAATAATTTTCTAAGATGAATGTGAGGATATATGATAAAAAACATGCTTAGATTTACCTATACTTTTGATTAGTCCCAAATATTTCAGAATGCAAACCATATTTGTAATCACTTGTGGGTTTTTTGCTGTTTAACATCCTGAGACAAGTGCATCCGTTATCAAACATTATCTTACATTTAATGAACTCAGGAGCAGCACACACAAAAAATTAAAAACTTGCTAGTGTCAGGCAGGAATACTATAATTCTGTGTGACTCAGAGAAGAGCATGTTGTGATAATTACACTGCAGAGTGCCTACATGTCTTTCACGAATTGTATTGAAATAAGACAACTGCTGGAGTGATATATTTCTCAACATCAATACTTGATCTTCAGTTATGGCACTGTTTATTATGCAAATTTCTCTGTCCCTTCTGTATGTAATTATTAGTAAATGCTTGGAAAGAACTGCGCTCCACAGAATAGTTCACAAATAGATCATGTTTTCAAAGCACAAATTAGTGAAACCAGTGCAACTTGAGTCAAAGACTGCCTTGTAGCTATGTCCTCATCTCCTTTCATTTGCTGCCAAGTAAATGTTCTTAATTTTACATTTTATTACTTTTGTCCTTCATTACCTTTATCTCTGTAAGGAAGTTCAATCTCTGTTAATAAGGAATAAAAACTGAATACAGTCTCTGTGAGTTACTGAACATCCTGGACATAGCCCTACATAGAAATGTGGATTTAATACTGCTGCAGTTCACTGAACATCTGAAAAGATAAATGTTCCCTACATAGACTATTGTGATGATTTTGACATTGCTGGAAATACATTTCCCCAGTACTGACATTCACTGAGGAGACAAAAGTAGGATTAAACATTATAATTGTACTTTGACAAGAACATATGACTTCTGGGATGGATTAATACTCCTGCAGAGGATTTTACTACTATGTCTGACAAAACTGCCTCATGAACTTTTATTCTGGGTGTCTTTTTTTTTTCAGTAAAATGATGTATTAAGTGCTCTGAACAAACATTTATCTCTATTCCAAGGAAAATATATTGCAAGTTTATGAAAGGTTATACAGAGTTTTTCACTGCTCAGCAGAATTTGGTCCTCTCATCTGACCTTACAATAGGTCATAGATTCTTACTTTTTACCCTGAGTGACCTCTTCTTCTGCCTATAATCTTGGATAACTGAAATTTAGGAGGGTTTTTTCCCTGCTATGTAAGTGTGAATTGCAGAAATCCATGACAGACTCCATTTAGATGGTTTGACAAGCTACAAGTAAGCCAAATTTAAAATCAAGTTGAGTGAGGCCTTGAGGAACTTGATTTAGTGAAAGAGACATCCCTAACCATGGCAGGGCATTTGGGACTAAGTGATCTTTAAGGTCCCTTCCAACTCAAGCCATTCTATGATTCCATGATTCCACAATTCCATGATTCCATGATCACTTGTCTCTGACTCATGCTGGAAATTTATGCTTATTTATGAACAGAATTACATATAAATTTTTGCATACAATTTCTCATTTTAAGTTTTCATAATTTTGTGGCTGGTATTTATTAAGAAAAGGTATTTTGATGGATTTTTGGATGTTCATTTTTTCCTCTTCATAGCATTATGGATGGTATAACAAAATCTTTTTAAAGACTCTTGAAAATTTCAATGAGATTGACTAAGCATTTCTTAATTACATTTCTGAAAATAAACTTTTCTGTCATTATTGGAGTTAATCAAACTCCTACTAATGAAACACAGACACAAAAAATCATCACTAAAGAACACATTTTGATTAGTCTCAGGATTTCTGAATAGATGGTGAATCAAAATTTTCAGATATAGCAACTGGAAATCTCCGATCACAGAGGAATACACTCACATCCATGCCTCAGGTGCATTTGAGGAAGGTACTTTGAGAGTCATACACTAAAAGAAAAAAATCATTTCAGCTGTGAAACTTCAAAGTTTCTCTGGTATAAATCAGTCTTCACAAGTACTAAACTCCCAAAAGACAGAAAATGCCTTTTGGCAGAGAAACTTTATCTCCACCTTGTCAGATGGGACTAAAAGTAATAAAGTTTTACTTGTTAAGCAGCAATATTATGCTGCTGCTCCCTTGTACAGGCTGATACAATATTAAAAATAAATTATTTATATTAAAGCAGTATTCATGGCAGGTGGGTTTTTGTTGTTTGGGTTTTTTGTTTTGTTTTGTTTTGTTTTTCTGTTTGTTTTTTTTTAATCTGAACTTTTCATGAAATGACAGATGTATACGTGTAAACCCTAATGATTTATATATTCGTTAAACTACAATTAGCTTTTAGGAGCTACTTACATCAGTATGTTATTTTGTACATGAATGATACACATTGTTATCAAGTAATCTGATACTGTTAAAACTCAAGACAATTTCTAACATGTCCAAAGTCCACTTAAAACATTGAAAAATTGATGTATAATTCAATATTTTATGAATCATTCATGTTTCAACACCTTATTTCTCCATCCATAGGGATTGGAGGAAATGGGAAGCCCAGCAAGAAGCTAAACCCTTTTTTTGAAGCAAAGATTAATGAGGCTGAGAATAATAAACCCGCATTTTGTCCATGTTACAAAAGGAGCAACTGAATTAAACAGAAGTCAGGTATTTTCTTAAGGTGATACCATGACATAAGTCATCAGCAATGCCCCAGGTACATACAAGACCAAGAGCATCCTGGGCTACATAAGGAGAAGCATTACCAGCAGGATAAGTGAGGTGATCCTTCTGCCTTGGTGAGACACATCTGGTGTGCTGGGTCCAGGTCTGGGCCCCGCAAGGCAAGGGAGACATGGACATACTGGAGTATAACCAATGGAGGGACAATTGAGATCATTAATGACTGGAACATTTGTCACCCGAGGAGAGGCTGAGAAAGCTAAAATTGTTTCTCCAGAAGAAGAGAAGGTTCAGGGGGTCTTATCAATATGTATGAATAATGAGTGTGAGGGTCAAAAGAAGGCAGAGGCAAGCTGTCCTCAGGACAAAAAAAACCGAGGGCTTATACTGAAATATAAAATATTCCTCTCAAACATAAGGAAAAAAAAAGTCAATGGAAGGATAGTCAAACATTGCAACAGGCTACATGGAGAAGTTGTGCATGTCTCTAAGTTGTTATGGGTAATATTTGGCTGCCTTACTGATCTGTATTTGCTCTTCCTTTGCCCACATACGCAGTAAGCCACTCCAGGCATTTCTTAATTGATTCTCCCTAGCATAGTGATCTTTCTTTCATGTAAGAGCCTTTAGATCTGAATTCCTACCAATCCCGGCTTTAACTACTGAAAGCCACAGTATTGATGCATTCACTACTAATCACAAATGCTTTGAAAAAAAATTTATTCTCTTTCCATCAAATCTCATCCAAATTGAGTGGAAACTCATGAATTAAATCTTTCTGCAGCTCATTCTCCACACTGCAAAAATGAAAATAATATTATCATGAGGCAATACTTAACTGTTGTTAAGATATGTTAATAGATTGTAATCACATAATGATGGCAGACAATGAAAAATTCAGAACAAAATTTGCAATTTATGTTTTCTTGAACAATTTCCATGGAAAGTTTAGACAGGAAAAAAATATGTGAAATATTGTTAATCATCAATCAGTGTGACAAAAAAAAATAATGAATAGTTCTTTTTTAAGTCCATACTATCCTTTCATCTGCTGTGAGTATGTTGGGAGCTCTCTGAAGAAATGCAGCCAATTAAGTTAGTAAAGACTTCATTTTAATGCAAAAGCAGAAGGATACTAAAATAGTGAATTAATATTTCCCGAGCTTTTACATTAACTGTGGTATTTCATGTCTTTTAAGCTCATGACCCTACAAGTTATTTAATTTGTTTAAGGTGTTTCTAAAATGCCTATAGAACCTGCAACAAACGTACTTCCTTATGTTACATTTGGTATTTTGTAAACATTCCCAAACATGAAAAGGTTTCTATTTCTTGCTTTATTTAATCATCCTGATTTTTTGATAGGAAATTTTTGTTAGTTTGTTTGCTTGCTTGCTTGCTTGATTTCCTAAAATATGTATCATGTATATCTCAGGATAGTTCTTCAGGATGCAACTTCTTTGCTTCTGCATCTGCAGTAAAGTGGAAATGCATAGGCTACCACCTATAAAAATTAGGTTTTATTTTCTTAAATGTTTAAAATTTTATAAAATAACCAGAAAAAAACCCAAATACTAATACTTTTAATAGGTAAATATTTAATAATTTTGAAAATAGAGTGTTTAAATTAAAAAAAAAACAAACTCTCTTCTTACCATTGTTAAAATTCATTTCCATGAAAACATACTTCTGATCAGGATTTTGTCTTCATTTAATAATGAAAATTCTTACTTTTTGTAATATAGTAACAATAGATGTAATTATTATTGTTTTTAAATTGCAAAGAATAGGCATCAAAATTGTAGGTAAAGCTTATTTATATATGTGTAGAGATACAGACATACATAACCATATATATATACACATATATACATAGCTCATGTTTTTAGACAGAAATATGATAAAAACTTCTCTTCAGTTTCTAATAGTATACATCATGAACTAATTTTTTATTATAATATTCCTGTTTATATCATAAATATTTCTGTATTGAAACCTAATCTAATAACAGAGATTGCACTTTAAGTACATATATATCTTTGTGTATCTATCTATAAAACCAGCATTTCAATAATATAAGGAAAAGCCTCACACAGGACATGCCTTCACTCATTTTTTTTCTCAATAATTTTTCCCTTTCGGTTTTTGTTTTATGAAATTGAACACCTTCCCACGACTCTTCACCCTGGAGAAAATTGCCCCAAAACTAAATCCCCTAACCCTTGTGATCCATTTTTCAGCAGTTTCCAGTTCTTCAGCAGCCTTAGTTGATTAAAACTTCATTCCTGGCTAGGCTTGCACTAGAAATCAAGTTGAAAATATAGCCAATTTAAGTCCTTTTCAAAAAAAAAGTATTTTGTATTCTGGATGAGGGTAAGGATTTACTATACATTTAAAATATTTAGGATGAAGTTTGGTGCAAAGAAACTAAACTGACAATCTTTTCTTCTATTCTGTTAGAAATAGAAATATTTTAGACTGCATAAAGATATGATGATTATTATGGGATATTATGTATCATTTTGTTGAAAAGAATCAGTTCAGAAGGGATCTCCACAGAAACTGACAGTAGCACCAGAGAAAGGAATCTGGGCTTATTTTGAAGAATTATCAAATCAAACAGAAGACAATATAAGCTGCAAAAATAGTGGCGCTCTGTTCATAAGCTTGCCTTGGGCAAATCAAATGTTCAATTCACATTTACTCCTTATTTGCTGCAGAAAGGAACTATAAAAGCAAAGAGGGGAAAAAAAGTCTTTGATCATATTTTATTCCTTTGGGACCTCTCTGTATCTTAAGTAGCATGATCTCTACTATTTGTGATGGGAAGAGTGATTTCTTGAGAGCACCAAGTCTGTTCAAACCCCCTGAAGAGAAATTTTAGAATATGGTACTTTTGAAGACACAGCTTCATTTGGAAATACCGATCCTCTAGGGTACAGCTAAGATTTAGCTATCCTCTTGTTTAGGTAGTTGGTTTTAATATACTTCAGCTGATACTAGAGGGGGACAAAGCATGCTTTTATTAACAATGTGTCTTTGGAAGTTTTCTTATTAATTCTTGTGAGGAGGTAGAACCAGCTAACCCATTAGCAGGGACCTGTTATGTTGACAGAAGTACAGAGCAGTTAGAAAAAGAAAATCATAAAAACCCTTCTTTTGTCTGACCACTCAAAAGACAGGCAGAAAGTAAAAAAGTTGCATGATTTCCAGTACAAAATAAATGAACATGGATTATATGTGCAGTCAGCTATATTGCGATTTTCCCCATCATGTTTGCAGTGCAGGCAGAGAAGGAGCTTGAGTGCAGAGTCTTCATTTAACCTCTTCTGCTACCCATTCTGCCAGAGAGACAGCTGTCTATAACAGGCAGCAAGTGAA
The DNA here is from genome assembly GCF_047495875.1 of Pithys albifrons albifrons. Classification (NCBI taxonomy): domain Eukaryota; kingdom Metazoa; phylum Chordata; class Aves; order Passeriformes; family Thamnophilidae; genus Pithys; species Pithys albifrons. Next base: position 47,746,481 of record NC_092458.1, read on the forward strand.
ATAGAAAGAGGAGGGAGAAGGATGTGACAGGTGAAGATAATATTGCTTGACAGCATGACTGCATAGCTGTTGAATGAAAACATTCTCTGTGAGAGAAGATTTTGAATGGATGAACTGAAAAGAAGTTTCATATTGCCACAAACGAGGATTCCTACAGCCCCAGATCCTCTAGTAACTTTGCATACAAGTCAGGTTGTAGCTGACCAGCTCAGAGAATATGCTCAGATTTCACCACCTGGAGCAATATTGATAGAAGAGTACATCCTACTTAAGTCTGAATAGTAAATAGGGCACCTGAGTGGATTTCTAGTGAGATGCTTGTATCTACAGAGACTTCCCTCTAGCAACTGACAGGCCCGGCTGTATTTATGGCCCTGGCCACATAAAGAATTTGTGAATTGGGAACCATTTGGGGAACTTTTCTGGGAAGAAATTATTCTCCCTGTATTTGAACTTAGTCTATCTCTAATATTGATAAATGAGCAACTGTCTCCTTGCTTCACCATAAGTATGAATTGATGTCACCTTTTAGCTGGCATAGCCAATTAAGTAAGTGAAGACTAGTACAAGAGAGGACTAAATGTTCTGAAACTGAGGTGTCTGGGTTAACTGAGAAGCCACAGCTGCAAAATCCAGAGATTAGGAATCTGAGAACTGGATACTGGAGGAACAGACCAGAGGTCCCAGCCAGAAACTGGTGAGACTCATGCTTATGTATGTGACATAGGAGTTGGTGCAATCTGCTAGAGTGCTGTCACCAGACAGCAAATAAGAACAAGATCAGGTCATTTCTGTTCTTCACACTGATGTCCACGGTGTTCAGGTGTAATGTGCTACCAATACTGCTATTTATTAATCAAGAGCTGATGTGTGTGGTAGCACATATATAGGTCCTGCAATCGGTTGTGTTCAGTCAGACCTTAAGGATTTAGACAAACATTGTTCTCTGCATCTGCATAATTAGGCCATTGAGTCAGAAGTAATGCCCAGCTCCTGCAATCCACAGAGACAAGCGAGGCATATAGATAATATGTAGAAAGTATTTTAATAGGGTAAAAGAACAATAAATTAAAGATTTAAATACTTTTTGAGTTAGTAATGTATTTTCTTCAACAGATAAACATATTTAACATCTCAACTGTAGCAGTGCAAATGAAATCTTGTAACAAAACACTTTCATGGGATTAACACACTGCCCTAGTTCAGCAGTAGGGACCAGCTAACACTTTGTGAGTGTGTTCAAAGCTGTGTATTCTACCCCCTCTATTCATTCCTGTCTCGGTTTGAGGGGAAAAACCAAAATGTTTTACCCACAAGCAGGGGAGGGGCCTCCTCCACAATAATCACACCACTCTTTATCAAATTTAAGAAAAGGAATTTTAATACAAGAAGGATAACTGCTATATATATATATATATATATATGTAAACAGACTAGTGCAACCCACTTCCCCAACACCATAAGAGAAAAAAAAAAAAACAACAACAAAACCCAGCAGGTTTTCCTCCGGGAGAAAAGGTTATACTTAAGTGTCCTTGTCACAGCCCGGCTGGCTGCAGAGTGAGTTTCAGTCCCTCTCCAGCGAAACAGACGAGCAGTGGGCTTTCAGATAGACTCAGTCTCTTCCCCCTGTGTTCCCCGTCCAAGAAGCAGAAAGGTACGAGCAACCAGCAGCAAATCCAAGGCAGGCAGCAGCACGGCAGGAAAAAGTAGTCCGAAGTAGGCAGCGGCAAGACAGCCAGGGAAAACCCCAGCAGTAACCAGCAGGGCAGCCTGCCTCCTTGGAGCCCCCACTCCCCCGTTCCGCCGAGCCAAGACTGAGAAGAATATCCAAAAAAAAACCAAAAGAGACAAACCTGCCCCCACCCCAGCGATCACAGTTAACTGCTTCTTTTGTTAACCGCTGGCCTGGGCAGTTAAGTGGCAGGGGAGAGAATTTACATAATAATCCCAAACTACAACATTATCCACCCCTAAATTCTCTTCCATGCCGATACTCTACATTAAACTTAAATTTTCTTTCAAATAACTAAGTGTTTACAAATACAGTAATATGAGTCGTTTACCCAGAGATAAGTTCCCCTTGAGGTACACATCGTGTCTCTCCATCTTCCTGCATCACCCACCAGGTGGAACCAGATCCTTGAGCAAAGACAACCCCATGAATGGGTTTGCCTTTGCCTGAGGCAGGGTTGATCCAGACTGTTTTCCCTAGCATACCTCTCAGGTGTATTACAGGGACTTTGTCTCCATCTACAGTGTGAAGGGGTTCTGATTGGGCAGGGCCGGCTCGATTGACAGAGCCTCTAGTGTTGACTAGCCATGTAGCTTTTGTTAAGTGTTGATCCCAGTGTTTGAAAGTCCCTCCACCCAACGCCTTCAAAGTGGTTTTCAACAGTCCATTACACCGCTCAACTTTCCCGGCAGCTGGTGCATGGTAGGGGATATGATACACCCACTCAATGCCATGTTCTCTCGCCCAGGTAGCAACTAAGCTGTTTTTGAAATGAGTTCCATTATCTGACTCAATTCGTTCTGGGGTGCCATGTCGCCACAGCACTTGTTTTTCCAGGCCTAGGATGGTGTTCCGAGCAGTGGCGTGAGGCACTGGGTGTGTCTCCAGCCACCCTGTGGTTGCTTCCACCATGGTGAGCACATAGCGCTTGCCTTGGCGGGTCTGTGGCAGTGTGATGTAGTCAACCTGCCAGGCCTCCCCGTACTTATACTTATCCCAGCGCCCACCATACCACAGGGGCTTCACTCTCTTAGCCTGCTTAATGGCAGCACATGTCTCGCAGTCATGGATAACCTGAGAGATAATGTCCATGGTTAAATCCACCCCTCGGTCTCGTGCCCATTTATAAGTGGCATCTCTGTCCTGATGGCCCGAGGCATCATGAGCCCATCGAGCCAAGAACAGCTCTCCCTTGTGCTGCCAATCCAGATCTGTCTGTGATACTTTCACTTGCGCAGCTCGGTCTGCCTGTTGGTTGTTGAGATGTTCCTCATTGGCCCGATTTTTGGGCACGTGTGCGTCTACGTGGCGGACTCTCACAATCAGCTTCTCTACTCGGGTGGCAATATCTTGCCATATATCGGCAGCCCAGATGGGTTTCCCTCTGCGTTTCCAACTGGTTTTCTTCCATCGGTCTAACCATCCCCAGAGAGCATTGGCCACCATCCATGAGTCGGTGTAGAGGTAAAGCTTTGGCCATTTCTCTCGTTCAGCAATGTCCAGGGCCAACTGCACGGCTTTAAGCTCTGCAAACTGACTCGACCCACCTTCTCCTTCAGTAGCTTCTGCAACTTGTCGTGTGGGACTCCATACAGCTGCTTTCCATTTGCGATTAGTCCCTACAATGTGACAGGAGCCATCGGTGAAGAGGGCGTAGCGTATTTCCTCTTTTGGCAATTGATTGTATGGTGGAGCTTCATCCGCACGTGTCACCTGCTCTTCCTCTTCATCTGCTAGACCAAAATTTTCACCTTCAGGCCAGTTTGTGATGATTTCCAGGATCCCAGGGCGATTTGATTTTCCTATACGGGCGCGCTGCGTAATCAGGGCAATCCACTTGCTCCAGGTAGCATCAGTGGCGTGATGTGTAGAGGCAGCCTGTCCTGACAACATCCACTTCAGCACTGGTAGTCGAGGTGCCAGAAACAGCTGTGCTTCTGTGCCAATCACCTCTGAGGCGGCTTGAACTCCTTCATAGGCGGCTAGGATCTCTTTCTCTGTGGGGGTATAGTTGGCTTCAGATCCTCTGTAGCCTCGGCTCCAGAATCCAAGTGGTCGGCCTCGAGTCTCACCAGGCACCTTCTGCCAAAGGCTCCAAGACAGGCCATTATTCCCGGCGGCGGAGTAGAGCATGTTCTGTATGTCTCGTCCTGTCCTGACTGGTCCGAGGGCTACAGCCTGAGCAATCTCATGCTTGATCTGGTCAAAGGCTTGTTGCTGCTCAGGGCCCCAGTGGAAATCATTCTTCTTACGGGTTACCAAGTAGAGAGGGCTTACGATCTGACTGTATGCTGGGATATGCATCCTCCAGAACCCTATGGCACCCAGGAAGGCTTGTGTTTCCTTTTTGCTGGTAGGTGGAGACATTGCTGTGATCTTATTGATGACTTCTGTTGGAATCTGACGGCGTCCATCCTGCCACTTCACTCCCAGGAACTGGATCTCTTGGGCTGGTCCCTTAACCTTACTCCGTTTGATGGCAAAGCCAGCTCCCAAAAGGATCTGGATGATTTTCTCTCCTTTCTGAAAAACCTCTTCTGCTGTGTCCCCCCACACAATGATGTCATCAATGTATTGCAGGTGTTCTGGAGCCTCACCCTTCTCCAGTGCAGTCTGGATCAGTCCATGACAGATGGTGGGACTGTGTTTCCACCCCTGGGGTAGTCGGTTCCAGGTGTACTGCACGCCCCTCCAGGTAAAAGCAAACTGTGGCCTGCACTCTGGTGCCAGAGGAATGGAGAAGAACGCATTAGCAATGTCAATAGTGGCATACCACTTTGCTGCCCTGGACTCCAGTTCATACTGGAGCTCCAGCATGTCCGGCACAGCGGCACTCAGCGGTGGGGTAACTTCATTCAAGCCACGATAGTCCACAGTCAATCTCCATTCTCCATCAGACTTATGCACAGGCCAGATGGGGCTGTTGAAGGGTGAGTGGGTTTTGCTGACCACCCCTTGGCTCTCCAGTTCACGGATCATCTTATGGATGGGGATCACAGCATCACGGTTCGTTCGGTATTGCCAACGGTGCACTGTCGTGGTGGCAATTGGCACTTGCTGTTCCTCAACTTTCAACAGTCCAACAGCAGAAGGACTTTCTGAGAGACCTGGCAATGAGTTCAATTGTTCAATCCCTTCTGTCTGTACAGTGGCTATTCCAAAAGCCCATCTATGCCCCTTTGGGTCCTTAAAATATCCATTCCTGAGGTAGTCAATGCCCAGGATACATGGGGCGGCTGGACCAGTCACAATGGGGTGTTTCTGCCAATCTCTCCCTGTCAAGCTCACTTCAGCTTCTAGCACAGTCAACTCTTGAGATCCCCCTGTCGCCCCAGAAATAGAAATAGTTTCTGAGCCCACATGTCCTGATGGCATTAATGTGCATTGAGCGCCAGTATCAACCAAAGCCTTATACTTTTGTGGGTCTGATGTACCAGGCCATCGAATCCACACAGTCCAATAGACACGGTTGTCCCGTGCCTCTACCTGGCTAGAGGCAGGGCCCCTCTAACACTGATCCTGGTCATAGCGGTCAGAACCTTTTCTCGATGAGTACACCTGGGAGGTGCCCTCCTGTGGGTCAGATTCTTGCCCGTGGGAAACTGGGACTGCACTTACTCTCACTGACCTTCTTCCATTCTCCTTCAGTTCTTGTACTCGGGCTGCAAGGGCACGGGTGGGTTTCCCATCCCACCGTCCCATGTCTTCTCCATGTTTGGCCAGGAAGTACCACATCTCAGTTCGTGAGGTCTGTCCACTTCCTCTGGCTGGGGGGCGTCTGGCTCTGACTTCAGAGGTTCTCATTCGCACTGGTGCCACTTGGAGACTTTCCCTAATTTCCTCTCTGATCGCTTTTACCTCTGCAGGCAGCGTCTTGAGACTCTCAACCAATGTCTCTACAGCAGAAATACGGGCCTGCATTGGGCTGTGGGTCATGCCTTCATATATCCGGAGCTTATTTGCTACAGCGCCCACTGTTTCTTGGTTCTCTTCCCTATACATGGATGCCAGGAAATCGGTGTATTCAGCTGGCCCCGAGCGTGAAAGGTTCCACCACATATGTGGTGTGCATCTGACCTTGTCAGGGTCATTATTGGCTTGCCCACCTCTTCCAAAAAGCACGTCCATCATTGCCATCTCCCTCAGACGTAAAATTCCTTCTTTGTTTACAAGCCCCACACGTTGGGCGCCAAGAAATGTCTCGGTTTGAGGGGAAAAACCAAAATGTTTTACCCACAAGCAGGGGAGGGGCCTCCTCCACAATAATCACACCACTCTTTATCAAATTTAAGAAAAGGAATTTTAATACAAGAAGGATAACTGCTATATATATATATATATATGTAAACAGACTAGTGCAACCCACTTCCCCAACACCATAAGAGAAAAAAAAAAAAACAACAACAAAACCCAGCAGGTTTTCCTCCGGGAGAAAAGGTTATACTTAAGTGTCCTTGTCACAGCCCGGCTGGCTGCAGAGTGAGTTTCAGTCCCTCTCCAGCGAAACAGACGAGCAGTGGGCTTTCAGATGGACTCAGTCTCTTCCCCCTGTGTTCCCCGTCCAAGAAGCAGTAACGTACGAGCAATCAGCAGCAAATCCAAGGCAGGCAGCAGCACGGCAGGAAAAAGTAGTCCGAAGTAGGCAGCGGCAAGACAGCCAGGGAAAACCCCAGCAGTAACCAGCAGGGCAGCCTGCCTCCTTGGAGCCCCCACTCCCCCGTTCCGCCGAGCCAAGACTGAGAAGAATATCCAAAAAAAAACCAAAAGAGACAAACCTGCCCCCACCCCAGCGATCACAGTTAACTGCTTCTTTTGTTAACCGCTGGCCTGGGCAGTTAAGTGGCAGGGGAGAGAATTTACATAATAATCCCAAACTACAACAATTCCCCAAGGACAATGGACCATTAGCAGCAGCTGCCCAGGGAGTCATCACCTTTACACCCAGCCTGAGGGGGCGTGGCTGCAATGGGCCATCAACAGTTTAACAATACCCCCTGGCTCCCAGAGTCAATCACCCATTGTGTGAGTCCATGCGCAGGGGGAGGGACTGGGTGCTCTCTGAGGGTACGTAAGTGGTGGGTAAGAAGACCATGGGAACTTCTCGTGGGATCCAGAGCAGCAGCAGGACCTCGACAGGAGGAGATCCCCGCTCTCGCCCAGACCACAGCCCTCTCCTGCACCAACAGGTTTTTCACTTCCTTTTACTCTGGACTTGGGGGGGGGAGCCACAGGGGTCTTGGCAGAAGGGCAAACAAACCCCCTTGGGTTTGTGCCCCAGGACACTGGGTTATACTGCTGGGGTTTTGTGAATTGAAAGCAATTTCTCTTTTGTGTCAGTGCATTTATTGTAATATTATTATTAAATTTTAGCTCTGAGTTATAATCTCTCTCGTGGTGAGTTCATTTCCCCTGCTGGTTAACCTTTAAACCAGCACACCCAATGTAGCAAATATTAATGTTGCTACTTTCACTTGGCATCCATTTTTGATTTACAGTAATAAAATATAGAATTGAATTAAGTAAAAATACAGTCTGGAAAACCAAATTTTCCTGTGAAAATAGTGTCTTTAACTGCTGTCATAGTTTTTATATTTTCAATGTTTTAGTAGGACCTTATGTCAAGATTTTCTACAGTTCTGCAGGCTTTCAAGAGTAGAAGTTGTTTTAGACTAGATTCACTAGTGATAAACCCTAAGCCAAACATATTAAATGTTTTCCTTTGTTACTAAGATAGTTAATATTATCTTCATTTACTAGATGACTTTAGAAAAGAAATTTATTACTGTTGTTTGTTCCTGCCAAACGTGAGTAATTCTATCACAAATAATCATTTATTTCCATTTCTGTAAAGGTGTCTGTGCTGGTTTAAAGGTGAACCAGCAGGGGAAATGAACTCACCACGAGAGAGATTATAAGTCAGAGCTAAAATTTAATAATAATATTACAATAACAACACTGACACACAAGCGAAATTGTTTTCAACTCACAAAACCCCAGCAGTATAACCCAGTGTCCTGGGGCACAAATCCAAGGGAGTTTGTTTGCCCTTCTGCCGAGACCCCTGTGGTTCCCCCAAGTCCAGAGCAAAAGGAAAAGAAAAACCTGTTGGTGCAGGCGAGGGCTGTGGTCTGGGCGAGAGCGGGGATCTCCTCCTGTCAAGGTCCTGCTGCTGCTCTGGATCCGACGAGAGGTTCCCGAGGTCTTCTTACCCACCACTTATGTACCCTCAGGGAGCACTCAGTCCCTCCCCCTGGGCGGGGACTCACACAATGGGTGATTAACTCTGGGAGCCAGGGGGTGTTGAGCTGTTGATGGCCCATTAGCCGCTCCGCCCCACTCAGGCTGGGTGTGAAGTGATAATGGCTCCCTGGGCAGCTGCTGCTAATGGCCCATTGACCTTGGGGAATGAATAGAGGGGGTGGAATACACAGGTTTGATCACCACCACACAGGGTTAGCTGGTCCCTCCTGCTGAACTAGGACAGTGTCACATGCAGAATGCACTCAATCATTTTAATTCAGTACTGTCTATATTTTAAGAATTCTCTCAAATTAAGATAACAGAATATTTTGGCAGACAAAATCCACCTGTACTAATATGTATGTGGTGGTAGCAATATATCTTAACATTGTGATGGTCCTTCTAGATTACAAAACAGCTGTTACTGTTGCTGTCACCTGGATTATGGGGTAAAATGGCAAATCTAAATGAAGTACATATGGCCCGTGTATTTGTACTTATGTGTCAAATACATAAGTGCAAATCTTCATTTTGCTTATTGTAAAAGTTGTTTTTATGCACAAAAAATAGAATTCCATTAAAAAAATTAGTTTTAAAACATAGAACTTTAGTAGCTATTGATATTAAATAAAATGTCAGAAAAATAAATAATATACAGTTTCTTTAGAATCAGATGTCAAAATCTTAGCAAATGTATCAAATATTTATTAATTACTTTACAATGCCTACCAAAACTTGGTAAATACACTTTTTTCACCACTAGCATCAGCTGGTTTATGTCAAAATTCTTTTGTATAAGATAAAATTTTGCTTGCTAGGTTGCTTGCTTACTTGCTTGTAACAACATACTTTAATACCATACTTTAGGTTTTGGAGTGACAGATGTCATAAGATCAGGCTTGTTCAGTAAATGAAGAAAAATGTTGCAGTTCTGTTTCCTTAAAATTCACCACCTTTGTACTTTGAGAGGAGAAATGACAACCTTGGAGTAATTTGAGGATTTTGGATCTTGTAATACCATGAACTTTTGAAATATGAGCATTTTACTGCAATTCAGAGGCTACCTATTTCACAACTCAGTTTTTAATGACATAAGGTTAGGCACTAAATTACTAAAGCAATTCATAGGGATTTATCGGTATTATTACTGGATTTGAAGTCAAGTCAAAGGCATAATCCCTTTGTACTCCTCTGTCAAAACTTCCCACATGTAAGAAATTGGGCAAGATGACAGGTGACCAACATGGCTGAGTACAAACTTCTTGCTCAAAATAAGGTGGAAAAAGGAAATGATCAGGGACATGTGTTCTGGGAAGAATATAGAGACACTTCCCAGAAATGTAGGGATGGGATTAGGAAAGCTAAGGCACAGTTGGAGCTGCATGTGACAAGGGATACAACAAATAATAAGAGCTTCTACAGGTACACTGGTCAGAAATGTAAGATTAAAGAAAATGTATGCCTCCCTGGTAAATAAGATAGGAGAACAAGTCACAACTAACATGGAGAAGAATGAGGTATTCAACAATTTTTTGCCTCAGTTTTTAATGGTAATCTCTTTCCCCATGCCTCTCAAGTCCCCGAAACTCAAGGCAAGGATAGTGGGAATAAAGTCTCTCCCACTATAAGTATAAACCAGACTTGAGACCACCTGAGGAATCTGAACATATAGAAGTCCATGGGACCTGACAAGATGCATCCCAGGGTCCTGAGGGAATTGGCTGATGCAGTTGCTAAGTCATTCTCCATCATATTTGAAAAGGCAGTAAGGCAGTCACCAGCAACTGGGAAAAAAAGGAAACACTACAACCATGTATAAAAAGTGTAAAAAGGACACCCCTGGGAACTACTGACTAGTCAACCACCCCTCTGTACACAGTAAGATAATGTAACAGATCTGGAAGGCAGGGAGGTTACAAGAAACAGGCAACATTGCTTCACAAAGGGTTGTTTGTGCCTGAAACATCTAGTGGCCTTCTAAGATGGAGTGACTGCATCAGAGGATAAGGAAGAACTAAAGATGTCTCCCATCTGGACTTCTGTAAGGACTGTGATAGGGTCTCAAAAATATTCTGGCCACTAAATTGTGGAGATATGGTTTTGATGGATAGAGTTAGATGATAGGAAACTGGATAGGTGGCTGTGTCCAAACTGCTACAGTCAATTGCTCAGTGTTCAAGCAGAAACGAGTAATGAGTGGTGTTCCTAAATGGTCCTAAATTTGGGTTGTTCATCCTGTATAAGGTTCCAGGGAGACATTCAATATATAAAACGGACTTATAAGAAAGATGAAAAGGGACCTTTTACCAGGGTCTGTAATGACAGAAGAAGGAGCAATGGTTTTAAAATGAAAGTAGGTTTAGACTGAACATAGGGAATAAATTTTATATGACAAAGATGACGAAACACTGGAATGCATTTCCCAGGAAAGTTGATACTCCATCCCTGGAATATTCAAGGCTGGATTGGGTGGGGTTTTGAGCAACCTAGCCTAGTTGAAGAAGGGGACTGGAACTAAATGATCTTTAAAGTTCCTTCTAACTCAAACCATTCTATGATTCTATGGTATCATCATCACAACAACAATGACAACAACAGCAGCAGAAACAACAATAATAATAATAGTGGACTCTGAAATTAAAATGTTAAGGGCAATTTTTATTCAGTTGTTGGGGGAAAAGACCCATAAAAATAGTGTCAAAATATATTTAGAAATTGAATCACTTTTGTTTTACACTTTTTTTTTGGGGGGGAAGGGGGGAGGACAACATATTTTCAATCACTATAAGAAGGTGGGTTCACCACTGTTAAAGGAATTTCTTTGTCCTAGATTTTCTGAAGCAGAGTGTCAGACATCTGATTTTAGAAAATAAAATTTAATAATTGAGTGGTGCAGCAATGGGCACAGCTTGAACTGTGTGCCTCCAGAGAGAGACCAAGAACAAAAAAATCCCTGGACCTTTATACCTTCACAGGCTGTACTACTGATCTTCACATACTATTCTTGCACCTTACATGTGATTCTTGGTGTAGTGGTGAGTGTTCCTTGGATTCTTTCTATGGTTCCTGGCAGATCTGTTTGTTATCTGGACAGGTTGAGTTTCTGCTCACAGTCATGGCTTCCTTATCTTCCCATTTACATTAGCCTCAGGACCTCCCTGTATATAAGAGCTCAAGATAAGCTAGTGGGAGTTGGGGGCTTCCTGCCTCAGGCTTCAGCAATTTTACCATCATGTACCAAGCAAACCTACTTAGACAAAAGGATACAGTGATAAGGATTCAGTTAGCTGAAATGAATTTACAACCCCTCTGTGTATGCCCTTCCTGTGGGAGATAAGGGTGCTCTGTTTTTACGTGCACCTCTGCTGCTCTCATCACCATGCTGATACATACAGTGGCTGTGAAATTACCCCACTCCACGGGCTCAGGCTTGACGCTTGAGGTGTGGTCCGTGCAGTATCACCCTGACTCCCACACCCCACAGTGCTACCACAGGTGCCATTGCTCAGCTGCTCACATTGTCTCATGTCTGCTCTGTCCTGCATGGGGGAGGGTTGGGACACTGTGGAGTGATTTCCAGCATTGACAAGACAGATTTGACTGCTGCTGCTTCCTTTAGAGTGTTTCTAATCTTGGATTTCTCTTCAAGTTTCCTCATCTTTGTTGGAAAAGTCTCTTAGTAATTCCCTGGTTACTGCTTAATCTGGTGGATTGGCCATCTTTCTTTTTCACGTATAAAAGCCTGTCTTTGGGCAGACACTCTCAAGAGAATTTTTGTTGTTTAATTTATATCCCATTTTTTTACCCTCATTTCTACCTTAACAACTTTTCCAGTTATGGTCTGTGTGAGCTTCCCTAGAAATGCTGTTCGATACTGCAGTGATGTCTGTGGGATTGTATAAAAATATTTAAAAGGTCATTTAACATTTTGGAAAGTCTTTCCATAAGATCACTAGAATATGGATAGACTGACTTTGAAGTAATATTTTTAGAAGCAATATTTCAGCAATGTTTGTAAAAAATATGTTTTGGACATTATTTAAACTTCCTATTTACTGGAGGTTGAATATGCAGAGAAAAAACACTTTTACAAGAAAAATAACATTTATAGTTTTTGTACTTCATACAGACAATTCTTGATACCTGAAAAAGTAAATGAAAAAGTTTCTTATTTCACTTCTTCATAATCACAGATGATTAAGCAATTTAGCAATTCTAGAAATCTTCACTGATCATGATTTTTTCTGTTATGAAGGAAACCTTAACCTTTTGGGGAACTCTGAGAGCTTTCATCAATTTATTTCTGAGTTACAGGAGTAATTCTGACAGGTATATTCAAGCCACTCAACAAGTGAAAGTATGTGTTGGAAATTAATTCCTTCCAAGGTGGCTCTAGTGCTCAGAAAGAATGTGATCATACTTTATTTGCCAGGATAAAGTTAATATCTTCCTCTCCTCTGAGTGATAAACCTAGAATGAGAGGAAAAATGTTTCCATTTCTTATTCCATAGTTCTGTTGTAGAAGAGGATAAACACCCAGAAACCCTATATATTTCAATACAATAAAATACATTAATTATAGTTTAATATTATAGGATTTTTCTTAGACAGTGCTTTCTCCTAAGGTAGTTCCCCTGATTTCCTCTTTTTTCACCAAAAGCAAAAGTGCAATAGCTGTAGGGCTTTTGTTAGCATTACTAAATGAAAAACTAGCTGCATTACTCTCACTCCAAATTATTTTCTGGCTCTCCTTTCAATATACCCATGCAACAGACATCAGTACTTTCAGTCCAAATTAATACTTCTTCTCATTATTCACATCTCTCTTACTCCTTTTGCATAAGTGGTCACTACCAAGTCTGGTTTGCAAATGAAAACATCTTTTTAATGAAGTACCATTAATAGAACTTGACTCGTGTATTTTAAAGTTGGTAGAAAATCTTTTCTTTTACACTGAGTTTAGAAGTTAGTGCCTTTTTATTGACCTGTATTAGAGATTATAAGGTTCATACCATCTAATTTTAATCATGCAGTTGTAATATGCTGACAGGTCTGTTACTAATTCTTTCTCATTCTATTAGCTACATAGGAAATTAAGAATTAATTTCCAAGTCTCAATCAAATCTCAGTTACATATTTAAAGTACCCAAAGGAGATAGTGTGAATAACCCTTTCAGTTATCTGTTTCTGCTGCCATTCAAAATGTGAGCTATCATATGTTGACATTTGCCACTCTCTTCTGTGCATTAAGAACAGCATTTTATCTTAGAGATAAGGAAGAATTACTAACCTTTTGTTTTAGCTGGTGCTTTCAGAACAGACTTCTCTAACTATGGGATTCTATGAGATCATATTACATGATTGTGTTGGATTTGTGTGGTGTTATAGTTTGGGCTGGCAAAATGCCAACTGCCTGGTACCCAGTCAAAAAGTCCACTCCCAGAGCAGGAGAGTGAGGGAAAACAGCAGAAACAAGGCTTTAAACACAGTGAGGTTTTTATATTTATACAGAGAAGAGGAGAGCTTAACACAGAATATGAAATAGCACATGGTGACAGGAAACAACAACAGGCTCACCGAGGTCGCCCCAGCTAACAGGTGAAACTCCGAACCAACCAAACCCCCTCCCCAAAGGAAACCTCCCAGCAAGAGGGAAAGAGGAATTAACAGGAATATGCTCACGTCCCCGGCTAAGCAGACGTGCCGACCGGCAGGAGGGCCTGATATCAGCAGTCAGGGAGCGGGAACCGTCCTGGTCAGAAGCAGGGACCAAAGAGAGCCGAGACTCCTCCCACCTTGCTTGTTATACTCCCCGACACTTCCTGATGATGTCAGATGATATGAAATACCTCTATGGCTGCTTAAGTCAGATGATGCCTGTCCCCTCTAATCTGTGTCACAACCTTTGAGGCCTGCTAAAAACTGAGGCCTAAATGGGGACCTATGCTTACTAAAGCCAAAACTACTACATGTGGCTTTGGCAGAGATGGGGTTACGGGGGTGACTTCTGTGAGACGTCTGACAGAGCCAATGCCAACTGGTTCCAAGACAGACCTGCCACCAGCCAGGGCTGAGCCCGTCATAGGACTTCTGGGATAATGTATTTAAGAGTATGTAAATAAATGTGCAATTGCAGCCAAAGAGAGGAGTGAACATATTCAAGAGAAACAGTCCTGCAGGCATCAAGGTCAGTGAAGAAGGAGGTGCATCAGGCACCAGAGATTCCCCTGCAGCCCATAGTGAAGACCATGGTGAGGCAAGTTATTCCCCTGCTGCACATGGAGATGCATGATGGAGTGGAGATCCACATGGTGTCCATGATGGACCCCAAGTTAGAGAGACTGAATGCCTGAGGGAGTCTGTGACCCCTTGTGAAGTCTGCACTGGAGCAGGCTCCTGGCAGATCCTGTAGCCCTATAGAGAGAGGAGCCCACACTGGGGCAGATTTGCTAGCAGTACTTGTGACTCTGTGGGGGACTCACACTTAAGCAATCTGTTCCCTGGAAGGGAACTGCTGGAGCAGTTCATGAAGAAGTGTAGCCCATGGGAAGGACTGACACTGACAATGAAGAATTTAATGGATGGCTCTCTACAATATGAGGGACCCATGCTGGATCAGGGAAAGGGTGTGAGGTGTCCTCCCTGTGAAGGAGAAAGGTGTGGTTGAGACAGCATGTGATGAACTGTCTACAGCCCCAATTCCCCATCCCACTGCACCACTGGAGGGGATGAGGTAGAGAAAATAAGGAGTGAAGTTAAGCCTGGGAAGAATGGGGGATGAGGGGAAGGTATTTTCAATATTTTGGTTTTTTTCTCATTACGCTATTCTGATCTGAGTGGTAAGAAATTAAGCTAATTTCCCTGAACCAGCTCCATTTTGCCCATGAGGGTAATGGCTGAGTGACCTCTCCTTGTCTTTCTCTCTAACCACACACATTTCATTTTTTCTCCTCTGTCCAGATGAGGAGAGAAGTGATAGAGTGACTTTGGTGGAACCCTGACATCCAGCCAAGGTGAACCCAAACACAATGATGATATAATACTGGTGCTGTGGGGGAGATAATATAATCAGATAACTAAGAGAGATCAGTTATGGATTCTGCTTTTAAAGGGACTAATCCCAAATAGATGATAATCCTTTTATTTGAAGAGAAATATATTTTCACTTATTTTGTCCTCCGTGTAAGTGCCATTGAACAAACTTTTACCAGATACTATACATGACTGTGGTCACTGCCATCTCCCAGGCAAGTAAACAAACACTCTTCATTCAATCTTAGATCTGCTGTTTTAGTGTACTGACAGAACAGGGGAACATTTCAGGGAAATGTAATTTAGTCATATATTTTGGGTGAAAGTGGAACAAATCCTAGAATGGTTTTGGATTGGAACAACTATCACTCTAACAATTCCCAGGTATATCTTAGGAGCTGCTGTGGGCCAGGATCATCTTCTATATTCAGTCTAGATATTGCCAATTTGTTTCTGAAGTAAAGACAGTTTAATAGAACAGATATGGGCTGTTGGCCTCAGTGCCAGAAAAAATTCTGGGCATGTTTAACTTACTGACAGATGAAGTACTAATTTAGATGGATTAAATCACCCTCTGGAGGTCTTCAACAGTATATATCTCTCTCATAACCTCATTATAAATGCATATGTGGAACACAGCTGAATAATATGATATTCCATGAATCTATGAATATCATAAAACCAAGTAAAGAGTTGCATAGTAATAAGCAGGATTGTATGTAGAAAAGAGAGAGAAAAGTTTGGTGGAAGGTCAAAGATGCAGAAGCCAGAAATGGTAGGAATGTTAGTATAGGTCATCTATAATTGTCCAATTTGGTTCAGGTCTACCCTCTATCTATATAATAAACACACTCATCAGAAATTAATAACATTTCTGCAGAAACAATTGGAGATTTGAAGTTGCATTATACACAACACAGAGCATTCCAGAGTGAGGAATCATGAGATAAGTAGCACTCTGAAACTTAAAATTATAAAGTCTTTAGGACTGGGAAAAAACATCTAAGATCATTGAAATGGACCATTAATCTAGAACTACTATGTTAACCACTAAATTATGTTGCCACATTGCACATCCACACTTGTTTTGAATACTCCTCAGGATGGTGATTCCACCATCTGGCCTTGGCCCATCAAGCTGGCCTTCTGTAGACCCTTCCCACCCTTCAGCAGATCAAAACTACTGCCTAATTTGGCATCATCTGCAAACTTTCTGAGGGTACCCATGATCCCCTCATTCAGCTCATCGATAAAGATATTAAACAAAACAAGCACCAATACTGAGCCCTGGGAAACATCACTAGTGACCAGCTGCCAACTGAATATTTCCCCAGTCACCATCACTCTGGGCCCAGCCATCTGCCCATTCTTTTACCCATCAAAGAATACATTCCTCTGCACCATGGTACACCAGTTTCTCCAGGAGAATGCTGTTGGAAGCAGTATCAGTTGCTTTAATAAACTTTAGCTGAACACTTTAAGATTAGTAAAATTAAGGAATATTTATAGAGAAGTAGCTTAAAAGTAGAGGTTTGTATAATTTTTTCCTAGTTTTCAGATGATAAATAACAATACAAAACACTGTAGGACCTAGACTGTCACAGAAATTTGATCAGATAGTAATTTTCTATATTTTTCACTTTTGTGAATGTAGGTTTCATATGTAAGTCATTTTAAGTTCAAGGCTCTTCAACATTTTTATAAATGTCTTGGATGCAGAACTTGAAGGCATACTGTTTGCCAATACTGCCTGGGGTTGGCTGAGCATCAGTCAGAAGGTGAACAACTGTGTTGTGCATCATTTGTCTTCCTTGGGTTTTATTCCTCTCCTGTTTCTTTTCATTACTATTACTATTCTTGCAGTTGTTGTTATTTTTATTGTCATCATTAGTGTTATTATTTTTGTTTGTGTGTTTCAATTATTAAACTGTTCTTATCTCAGCCCAAGAGCTTAACCTTTTTTCCTGATTCTCCTCCCCCACCAGGGAGAGGTTGGGAAGTGAGTGAGTGGCTGCACGACACTTATTTTTCAATTGGGGTTAAATCAACACACATATATTCTTGTAGTCCTTTGATAATTATTTATTTTTCCTTAGCTAAAGAAAGAGATGAAGGCAAAATGTTCTCAGCTGTTCTGTACTGGGACAATTATGACCAAAAAGGGAAGTGAAGAACAATATCAAACTTCTGAAGTTTAATTTTAGCTCTTATGAAATTCCATCTAACACATCTTTCCCCAGACAATAACAATTTTGCAAGAACAAGTTCAGATATTGTTTTCTTAGTGGAACAACATTCTTATGAAAACTGCCGAGCATACAAAATTTAATGAAAAGTTTTTTCTTGCCTGATGTCCTTAAACAGAAAAATGAAAGTTGTTTAATGATGATAGTGAATCATCTTCAAAAACAAAAAAACCCAGTTGATCGCCTAGAACAGCAATGAAGCCAATTAGAAGACTTCTTTGTTAAACAACAATAAACATCACTGCAAGAAGAGGTAGATGACAGCTGTTTTTTTAATTGCTTATTTGATAGCTCAGAAGTGTGATACCTTTTAGATCAACCAGCTATAAGTAGGCTTGAACAGAAAATGGTTTTCCATGCTGAGAGCATTTTTTGCAATTTGGAAAAAATATTTTTAGTGAAAAATTAAGAAGCTTCAAAGTATTTTCACATAACAGAAATAATAGACTTGGTATTTAGAGTCATGTTTAAGTCATGGCTCTAAATGAGGCAAACTGTTACTCTAAAGGTGGGTTTACTGTATCATAAGCAGCATAATTGTATGTTACTGGTTATTCCAGTTTCTCTACGTGGTTGGTTTTAAACATCAACAGTGCCATATGTTTAGTAATGTTTTACCTGAAAAAGCTTAACTGAAGTTGATATGTTTGTGAAAATCAGGGATTATTTATTCAAAAATGAAGAAAAAATCCAACCGAAATCCACGCCAAAAACCAGAAAAACAACAGCTTTTACTCCCCTAAAACATCCCTTAAAAAGAAGTACTTTCTTAAGTAATAATTGTTAGATTTTACAACAATTTACCACATTTTGGAGAAATCTACTGAATAGTCTTATTTGAATTGGTCTTTATCAATGTTATCTCATACAAAGATTATGAACTTTGTCTCCTTTAAAGGCTACGTCATAATTATTATTTGAGAGCTGTTTACTGACTATGTACGTGTTCAAACCCTTTTTGAATGCGAAGTCAAAGCTTATATCAATATTGGAACCGGTTTAAACTGACCTTATTCTAAAAGAGTATATTCAAATTCTTTCATGCAACTGACAAGCAATTTAAAAAAATAGTTCCTTTCTGGTTTGAGCTGCTTATTTGCAATATGTTAGACATCATGTTATATCTAGCTCTTCATTTGCCTGACTAAACTAGACAGAGGATCTTAAGGTTACTTACGGTGGCTTGTCCTTCAATGGCTTTTAAGCAAGATCAAAAACATGTCGTACAAGTAACAGAAAGCCTAGGAGTTGTAATAATTTGGAAGTGGAAAGTACTTGAAACAAGACTTGTATACTGAGAGGTAAGGATATTACACAAGAGATAAAAGTATTTCCAAGGATAGAAAGAGACAGCACATGAATATCAACTAGATGGATTAAAATTATTTCACTCTGTGGAAGTCCTACAAGCAACTGTGGATGCCCAGGTGATATTGTGAGTATCAGTGCTTCCTTAAGTCACACAAATAAGGCATTGTAACTTACTGAGTTGACATCACTTGTGTAACAAGGCTAACAGTGTGGCCTTCAATATGTTGCTATATAGCTGCTGGAGATATAACTTCTGTTAGATAAAGCACAACTAGGCAATGTTATGGAAAAAAAATTAGAAAAAATTATTTCGTAGATTAATTGTACTTGAAAAGTCAAAGTTGTATATATCAGGAATTACCTCAAAGTTACATATATTTTTCATTTATTTGGGGCCAATTCTGTTAAATGTCTTTGTCAATGATCTGGACAAGGTGACTGAATGCACCCTCAGTAAGTTGTTTTGCATTTGGCACTAGACTGGGTGGGAGTGTTGATCTATTGGAGCACAAGAAGAATTCACAGAGGGATATGGACAGGCCAGATTGATGAGCTGTGACCAGCTGTACGAGGTTCAACAAGACAAAGTGCCAGGTCCTGAACTTGAGCCACAACATTCCTGGACAAAACTACAAGCTGGGGGGAAAGTGGCTGGAAATCTGCCCAGCAGAAAAGGACCTGGGCGTGCTGGTCAACAGCCAACTCACTATGAGCCAGTAGAGTGCCCAGGTAGCCAAGAAGGCCAATGGCATTCTGGCCTGTATCAACAATGATATGATAGGACCAGGACCAGGACCAGGGACCAGGGCAGGGATTGTCCCTCTGTATTTGACACTGGTTAGGCCACACCTTGAATCGTGTGTTCAATTTTTGGGTCCCTCACTACAAGAAAGACATTGAAGCACTGAAGGTTTTCCAGAGAAGAGCAATAGAGCTGCTGAAGTGTTTGGAGCACAAGTCTTATGAAGAGCAGTTGAAGCAGCTAGAATTATTTAGCTTGGAGAAATGAAGACTCAAGAGGGACCTTATTGATCTATACAGCTACCTGAAAGGAGGTTGTAGAAAGGTCAGGTTCCATCTTTTCCCACAAGTGATAGAACATAAGAAAATAGCCTCAAGTTGTATCAAGAAAGATTTAGATTGAATTTTAGGAAAACTTTCTTCACCAAAAGAGGTGTCAAGTGTTGGAACAGACTGCCAAAGGAAGTGGTGGAATCACCATCACTGGAGGTATTTAAAAGATGTGTGGATGTGTCATTTAGGGACATAATTTAGTGGTGTACTTGGCACAGCTGGGTTAACAGCTGAATTCAATGATCTTGGAGGTATTTTCCAATGTAAATGCTTCTATGATTTTATAGTTCTACATTGAAGAACCAACGTTACTACATAGCAACTTGTAGGAAGAACTAGGAGTGATTCAACAGCTACCAAAGATCAGTCTATCTGGAAGATGTTGTTCACTTCAAAAAACTCATCAGTCCCAGCCCAAAATAGAGCATCATAACTCTAATTTTGTTAAGGACCTCTAAGGATCTAGCTCCCAGGATCAAATTGTCATGCCTGAAGCTGCCTGAGGTACTCATGTTTTCTGCTTCTGCAAGGAAAGAATTGCAAAAGCCTTCATGCTGTAGCATCACAGAATATTTTGAGTTGGAAGGGGCCAACAAGGATCATCTAGTCTGTTAAGTAAGCGGCCTGTATGGTGATTGAACCCACTATCTTGGCATTATTGGCACCCTGGTCTAACCGCTTGAGCTCATCTCAGGGTCAACTGGAGACAGTCTGTCTTGGTTTGAGGGGAAAAAAACCCAAAATGTTTACCCACAAGCGGGGGAGGGGGCCTTCTCCACAATAATCACGCCACTCTTTATCAAATTTAAGAAAAAAAAAAGGAATTTTAATAAAGAAGGATAACTGTTCTTAACTGCTATATATAAACAGACTAGTGCAAACCGCTTCCCCAACACCACAAGAGAAAGAAAAAAAAAAAAACAAAAACAAAACCCAGCAGGTTTTCCTCCAGGAGGAAGAGTCATACTTAAGCAGTGTCAAATGTCACAGTCCGGCTGGCTGCGGAGTGAGTTCCGTAGTTCCCAGTCCCTCTCCAGTGAGACAGACGAGTGGTTAGCTCTCAGATGAACTCTGTGTCTCTTGTCCCAGATGAAGGAAAAAGAAAGCTGAAAGTGGGGAACCACCACGTGTCCTGCAAAAGCAGCTGCAAACCTCTCTCTCTCCTGGGTCACTGCCCCAGCCGGGGTGGGCAGGCTGTGACAGTGCAGGCGGTGGTCAGTGCAGGCGGTGGTCAGGCTGCAACAGAGGCTGGGATCTCAGATGCAGGAACCGGGAGAAACAGCCATGGCGAGGAGAAAAAAGCAGCAGCTCAGCCAGAAGCCCCAGCAGTGCCAGCAGAGCCACTTCTCTCCTTGGCAGCCACCGCTCCTGCCTTCCACTGAGCTAAGAAAAAAAGATGTCCCCAAAAAACAAGAGACAAACCTGCCCCCATCCAAGTGATCAGTAGTTAACTGCTTCTTTTGTTAACTGCTGGCATGGGTAGTTAGTGGCAGGGGAGAGAATTTACATAATAATCCCAAACTACAACACAGTCACTTACCTGTAAGCTTGTAGTATTTACATTATTAATTGCACTTGTCACAGTGTCAATAAGTAGGCAAAGTCCTTCAGACCCAGTTTTTGCATAGCAGCTAATGTATGTTTAGTTTGTTCTGACCTAAACTGTAAACACAGGGGTATAGCATATGCAATGAATTATTACTGAGTGATAATCATCCTATTAATGTATGGCCATACCTTCTAACTGTTACAGTTGTGTATGTATTGCCTCCATATTTTACTTTTTTTTTCCCTAAATAACACATTAATTCATTACATTTGGCTTTGCAAATGGAGATTTTGGAAGGGCTGTACCCATGTGGGTGTGTCCTTTAAGCCTGTGGAGTGGATTTTTTTAGGTGAGGTACAGCGGGCGCAGAACTGGCACTACCCTTTAACTCCTAAGGTTCATCTGCCAAGGCCAAGTGAGCTTGGATGGTGACAGTGAAGTTCTCAGGACTAGAACCTACAGCATCTGGTATTCCCAGGAGGTCTCCAATCCATGTAATAACCAGGGCTGAGCCTGCTTAGCTTCCAAGATCTGATAGGATCAGGCATCAGGGTGGCATTTAACTGCCTAAATATCACATAACAAAAAGGTAGTGAATGTTTAGTCATGTGGTTTATCTATATTTATTCCCACTTCTCGGGAAAAAATGTTTTTTGAGGGGCAATTTTTTGATCTGGATATGGCAAAAAATTGATGAAAACCAGCATCTAGATTGTGGGTTATGACTATACTATCCAATGTTTGAACTTTGGCATTTGTAAAAGCCTAAACTATTTTGCATACAACTTGCTTAATTTACTCTTTTTGTCTGATTTATAAGCTTTTGTCCTGAAGAATATAAATTAGGCCAGTGCTACTTATCGAATATCTAATCAAATAGGAATATTCTAATTGCATTTATGAGTGGGTGAAATGATTATTCACAATAAGATGGCAATTATAATCAAACACTGGTTTTTACTCCACAAGGGAAAGGTCTTCATAATGTTAAGTATCAATTTAAATAGAAATAATTTTATATCAAATAAATTATACTTCATGGACACTTGATTATTCACCTTTAGAAGATAATAGAAAATTCAATTATACCTGGAGAGCACTCAGAGTATATTAACTTTGAATTTTTTCGACAGTCAAGAAGAAAAATTATTTAGGTAAAGATGGGATTTCACTCATCTAAATGTATTTAGCAAAAAAAAAAAAAAAAAGAGTTCTGTCTCTGAATGGGTAAAAAAGAACTACTGAAGATTCTGTCCCTGATCTACTAAACATTCCTGTCCATGGTAAAACAGTCCTTTCATTTGAAGATTTGAAGTAGATAACTAACCTTTAAACAGGGTCTAAATTAATTTCTTTTTGAGGATATGCAAGAAACTTCCCAAGATGTTGGTAATATGCCAGGATTTCTTCAATGACAAGCAGCCAGTAAACCACAAGACCGTGTCAAGACAGTTCTTTCCACAATACCCACCTGGTGTTCTTATCTTAGGAAAAACCATATTGCCCATTAGAGATGGTGGAAAGGGAGAGGGTATGTGAGTGTGAGAAAATGCATGTGAAGACCCAATTATCTTTTGTTGCTGTCACAAAGATTAAACTCAAAATTTGTCAGAGTGACGCTATATGGCAACCTTTCACGGAAAGAGAGTGGTGTCCAAGGTGACCTCCTCAGCACCTTTCAGCCCTCTTGTATGTAAATACTGCATACTCATACCAACCCAATTATTACTCCCAGAAGAAAACTAGCACTTACTTTAGTGCTTCCACTATGCCATCACAGAAATGGTTCAGTTGGAGCATTTAAGGCTTGATCCAGTGCCTCATGAAATTAAAATTTTGTAGTTCAATTAACTCAATTTCTCTTATAAAATCCATTTCACTTGACCCTAACCATCTAACTTAGAATCCAGAATTAAAATCAGTAAGAATTAAATAGGACTATATCAGCAAGGTAAGCACTTTTCAAAACTTTTTCAAATTTTTATAAAGATCTGTACTTAAATTAATCCTTCTCTATTTCACCCTATTTTTTGGAGGAACTTTCATGAATTTTCTAATCTTTTTCTGTATTTTTATTCTCATGTAAAAGTGTCAGATAAGTATGAAAAACTTGAAGTTTATGGAACTAGGTAAGTTCCTTTTTTGCAATTAAAGTTTAAAATGTGACATGAATGGAAGGTATTAACATTTAGCAGTTTCTGTAAACAAACTTGAAAACTGAGTCATATGCATCTCTCCTGAAGAGTTTTTTGGATCATATTCATATCTAATGAATAAAAAAGAAATGGGCTAAATCTCCAAATGAAACTGCTGGGTCTCTGCAAATGATGCCACTCCCATTGCAATTAATAGAATCAGGAATTCGATACCAACTAAATACATGAGCTAAGAATATGTGATTTATCTGTGCTACAGTAAAATGTTGCATTAAAAAAGTAGTCAGTGCCTTGCAATGTAAAATTCAGTAATTTGCTTCAGCATAATAATTCATCTAAATAGTCTGACTAAAATAGTAATCTTCTGAAAAACACCAAAATTACTTCATGGTGACATTTTTACTCCTTTTAAAGTTTAATACAGTATTTTGGACTAGACAGGGATAGATTTACAATATATGAATAACAATTTTTTATACTTCAAATATATATATATATATATATATATATATATATAATCCTCCATGTTTTACTTTCAAAAACTCTTAGAGATAAGTGCAAAAGGAGCTTGATCTGCCTGCTTAATTAATCTTTGGGGTTAGATTCTGAAATATGAAACAGTTGACTTTTAATCATTTCTCTTTACATATCACTAAAAGCATTGCTGAACTATCATTTCTGTATATCTCAACAAAAGGAGTTATTATGAAATAAATCATCCATGCAAACTTGTGCACGCATATGTAAGAAAGTAACTAATAAATCATTTCATAAAAGCTTACATTGATTTGGTAAACAAAACAATGTGTACACATGAGCTTTCTTCAGAAGATGCTGATGCAATTCTGTGTCAACGGAGGATAAAGTGAATAATATAAATATGCTGTCATTGGTTCAAAAGAGATATTCTAAAGAGTTTAAAAGAAAAAAAAAGGCAAGAAAAAAAATGAGGATCAGATTTCCAGACTTAATACTGAACACAAGCTTATAGTTTTGAGTTTTATTTAACAAGAATCTTGATATAAAGCTTCACTTGCAGAAATTTATAGTGAACATGTCTTAACTAAACAAGGGGTTTTTTTATGAACAGACTGGAACATCATTATAAAATGTACATGATAACAAAATAAAAAGAAAGAATGCAAATTATGAACTTCAATTTCCTTTCTAGTGAATATTTTCCACACAAAATAGGATGTTTTGCAGAGAACTGCAGCTAATGTGTGTAACAGTCCTATAAGATCTGTATATATGCATTCCGCATACATCATAGATTCAATGACAGTGTAGTTGCTTTCTATATTCCTCACTTTTCTAATTTCTACTGACACAGAAGAGGAAGAAAGGCATGTTTTAAAAGAACTTCTTTAAAACTATTTAAAAAAAAGTGAAAATCAATGGTTCCCTTCATAAAAGTAATGCAGGCAAACAGAAAGCTAAAATACTTTGTGAAAGACTGTACATCAAATGGCAAAAATCAATAGTTTCTGTAAAGAAGGTATCCTCAGGGATAGAAAGCTTCAAGGTATGAATAGAACAGTAGCTTCAGGCCTTGGCATCTGCAGAAGTGATAATACAGTTGCTAATCCCTACCCAAGAGTGGGTAAAAGAATACAGTGTTTCAAAGTTTTAATGATCCAGGGTGAATGTTACACTATCTTTCCTGTTGAGCTGCTTCAGCCTTACTTTACCTGAGGGATATGTTAAAAGACTAGTTAAATAATTCAGAAAACCTCACAGCTTAGCCATCAATGTTGGAATCATGTTTACCCTTCCTTCTGGGTCCCCTGATGTCTGCTGAAATATCAAAACTTACCTCAGACAGCAGCTTGATATTTAGCAGCAACGACTTTATTGGTATTAAGGAAGGGAAAAACACCCAAACCCCTCAGTTTTTGTATATCCGTTTTCTGTATTAAGTTCATCTTGAGGTGCAAAAATTATCAAACAACCACAGGGTTTCCAAGTGGCTCGGATTAAGTGTTGACATTGACTGATAGTCTCCTGACTCTACCTCTTCATTATCCATTTCTGTTTTCCATGTTCCAGATTCCATAAAAACTAGAATTGCAGAGTAATAGTATGCCTGGTTGAGAATATCTGCTTACAGAGAACTAGGATGAGATAATTTTAGATATATATTCACCATCAAACTACTTGTTTGCAATTGTCTTTCATGTTGATGTCAATCCAGCATCCATAATGCATCCTTGCTAGTTTGCTTCTGGACAAAATGAATCATGATAAGATGACTTTGAAGATATTTCACACCAAAAATTATTCTTCAAAACAAGCAGAAAGAAATTCAACCTAGTGTAGGCTTTTTCCCCTCTACAATATTATCTACTACTTCCTAGAAATACATTAAGAACAATCATTAAGAAAAGAAACAAATGGGCTTATACTAAGAAACTGCCCCAGAATATTAAATGTGTTCTTTACCTCTCAAGAAACAGTGCTGTGCAGAAAGAACGGAAGGAATAACAGAAGGGAGGAGAAAATGAAAAATAGAAGAAAGGGTAACCAACAGTCAGAGAGATGAAGAAAGGAAAAAAAAAAGCAAGGAAGAAAGATTGAAAGAAAAACAGATAGAAAGATGGAAGGAAAGATGGATGAATAGGAAAAGCGGCAGATGAACAGTGAGGGAGTAGGAAGGTAGGCAAGGAAGGAAGTAATGTATTACATTATTTCAGACATTTTAAACTGAGGAAGTTATGCCTTTGAGCCCCAGGTATGCCATGAGACTGAGAGGACTCAACACCAAATGTTCAGTAGTTTGATCATCTGACTTCGGAGATGAAACCTGAGAAATGTGTCTGGAAACAGTTCTGACTTGCCAGACTGTGAGGGGCAGCTGCACCCCTTTGGGTTCGTTTATCAGTACAGATGTAGCTATAGTGAATTTTGCATAGGGATACTTATTAATATCCAAAAGCAGTTAAAGAGATTATTTCAACAAAGTAACTTAAGAAAGGTTTCCCTCAGCAATATGTAGATTGCTACTTCTTATCCACAAGAGTAGTGAAGACAGAGAAGACAGTCTTTGTGGGGAATAAGTTATCTGCCCTTCAGATGTTCTTACCCACCTTGGTGAGACAGAGAAAATCTTCTGTCACCAAGTTTAAAGCAAGCTGTGCTTTTGTCATTTCCATTAGATATACAGAGGCTATATCTGTTCAACCTGACTTTTTCGTCATAATAAAAAAGAAAAAAATTGAAGAAGCTCCTTACATCTCTGAGAGACTCCCTGCTGATCTGAGAATCCTGAGGACCTGCAGGTGTTAAGCAGAATGGTTAAGAGCTCCAAAGAATTTTAAGTTGCAACTTGTTTCCTTTTTTCTTCCATCACTGTAAGTCATTTCATACTATCCATTTTACTACAGTGCTTAGCAAAAAAACCCTCTACATTTGACACATTGCATGTAAATAAGCTATATAACCATATAATAAGAAAATCCAGAAAGATCTCAGGGTTGCACTGTAAAGTTTGAATAAATCGTATTTGTCATGTATTTGACACATCCCTTTTTGATTTAATTTGTATAAATTTACTGCTGCAATCTAACACTTTAATCTAATTTAGCCTATACAATAGTACTCCGTCCTGATCTGGAGTTCTTGTCATGTCAAAAAATGCACACAAAAGAACCAGATAAGCAAATATTGATGTATAACTTCCAATCGTTCTGAAGGCTATATATGTGCTGTGCTACTTTT
Source organism: Pithys albifrons albifrons (assembly GCF_047495875.1). NCBI lineage: Eukaryota > Metazoa > Chordata > Aves > Passeriformes > Thamnophilidae > Pithys > Pithys albifrons. The sequence continues at coordinate 47,773,541 of NC_092458.1, forward strand.
GCAGATGTTATCATCTATAATAGAGAGGCTGATCTCAAATTAAAAAAAAAAAGCCAAAACAAAAAACAAGACAAAACAAAACAAAGTCACAACATAAAAATATTCACATTTATCAGTTTGAGGTATGGGTTTCAGCTGGAGAGAAAATCTGACTGTTTAAACACTGCATTTTCTGTCGTGTCTTTCTGAGGTGCTTATTTCTTTATTTTCAAGATATGTTTGGCAACATTACTAGCAATGTAATTGATTAAGTGAGTGCAAGACATGCTGAAATTTTATCACTCTTTTAAGGGGAACCTTCAGAAGTTTTCCTGTTCTACATCTCCTGTTGTGGTGAATAATAATTTGACTTTGCATAATTTGACTTTCAGTGAAAATGATTACTCTTTTTAAATTCCTTATGGCTGTTTATTTAAGCAAATGGAAAGGAAAAAACCCTGTGGTTATTTAAAATTTTAATGTGGCATTGTCAGAAGAAATAGTGACATAATTAAAATGCTAAATAATGTCTAACCTGGCAATTTAAAAGTTTGCTAAAATTCACATAACATGTTTAAAAATCAAAATGTAATTTCTTAATATAAAGAAGCATATTTTTTGTTGAGTTTTCTTAACACAATTCAGAAATTAGAATAGCAGTTTTGCTTTCTGTAATCATGAGTTTTAATGTCAGAAATGCAAAGATTTTCAGACTTAAATTATGATACCTACCAGTTAGTCTCCGGGTACTTTGATACCATACTTTTGTATGTTGAAACTTAAGGATTGGAAAAATACAGGAAAACATAGTAAAATCAATAGTATTCTATATAATTTAACTGTGATTATGTATTATTGTATAGTGTTTAAAGGAAAGAATATTTCTTCATTTCTTAGTCCTTGAGTATTTTATAAAAGAAATGAAAAAAAAATCTCTGATTCTATGCCATCAGCTAATGTAAATCTCCCATCTGCTCTTAGGCCTTCATCTCCGGATCAGCTGCAGTGCATGATTATTTATTCCAAGGCTGTCCTGTTTACTGAAGAAACACATTATCTTCCAGACTGTCTTAGTTTGAGGGAAAAACCAAAATGTTTACCAAAAAGCAGAGGAGAGAATTCCTCCACAATAATCACGTAACTCTTTATTAAATTTAAGAAGAAGGAACTTTAATTAGAAAAATGAATACAAGAAGGATAACTGTTCTTTGCTACTGTATTTATACATATATATGTAGATATAGATATAACTGTAAATAAACCAGAGCAAACTACTCCCCCAGCACCAAAAGTAAAAAAACAAAAACAACAAAAAACCCCAAAAGAGAACAGCCCCCAAAGGGTAGGTTGTTTAACTGGAGCAGTTATATTTATGGACAGTGTCAGTGTCACACCTCGGCTGGCTGCGAGGTGATTTCTCAGTCTTTTTTCAGCGAGGCAGAGACTAGGGATAAGCACTCACATGGACTCTCTCTCTCTCTCCTTGTCCTTTGTCCCAAACGAAGAAGGAAAGGCTGTGAGTGGAGGAAATGGTGATAATCATCAGGAATCTCCTTGCAGTCTAATTTGGTCCCCAGGAAAAGGAAACTCAGGGTGCCCAGAGATTGAGGGTGAAAAGCAAAGAGCAGAGCCAGAAAAAAGAGAGCTCACCAGCAAGCAGTGGCTCCTTTTCTGTAGCTGCCCAAAGAACCCCCCTCACCCCCCAGAAGGTCAAACCAGCACACAGGGAACAAAGACAGAAAAACCTCTCCCCACCTCCAGGTGCTGGGGTTCTGTTTTCTCACTGTTAACCCATCATTAAGCTTGAATCGGAAAGTCATCAGCTATCTTTTGTCCTCAGTCCTGGGACTCCAAGCCTAAACCTTTTGTGTTGGTATGATGAGAAAAATTCTCTGAGGGGGCTCCTCCCAACACCACCTTCCTGTATTTGAACTTTTAACACAGACACAACAAAATTACAGTTCTCAGAAAAGTTCATTCCCTTGGCATCCTCCATATAAGCAAAATGGATAAATTAGCTCCAAATTATTCCCTTTGCCCTGCATATTTGCAAGCTATGTACCCATAAGAATCACTACATGCTCTGAAGTGTTATTTCAGGATATGTAATGTATTTCTTTTGGACTGAGAATACTATCCTAGTGAGTCGTGATATAATACTTGACTAGAAAAGTACTAAAGAAGTACGATTGTTGCTTAGGGTAGAGAGAGTCTCTGTGAAAGTTCTTTGTAGTGAAATATAGCGAGTCTACCCTTAAGGACCATAAATGATAACTGCAGGCACAAGAAATTCTACATTATCTAGATGGAGAACTGCAGATTTATCTACCATGCTTTTAGTTATGAAGACATGGACTGTCTTATAAACTGGTCTACTATACTTGAGAGAGGTTCATGCATTTCTTTCTATTATTTAGAGTGCTACAGAATAGCAGCTGCTATGGAACAATTACTTTAGGTACAGGGTTTTTTTTTACAGTTACTCTTAAAATACCTGTAGGGCCAACAGAATTTGAAACTTTATGGGGAATAAATTAATTTTAAAGAATTCCAAAGCAGTACATGAAATGTTACTCTTAGATGATTCAATTGCTTTTACAGCCTTGGTGCCTTGGGTTTCTCAGAAATATATGAATGCTAGTAACTACTTGAACAATTTTTGTTATTTCTTGAGAAAGGTAAAGTTTTTTCTCATTGTGTCAGCACCACCAATTTTACTTCCAAACAATGATACTCTTGACTAACTAGAAAGAAGGGGGAAAAACCCAACAAACATACACAAAAAGAAATCCCCCAAAATACACCAACCAAAAGAGAAAGATAGAACTTGGATGATGTAAACTACAGAATTATGTACTCTAAGTGGAATTCATCATCTCAGAGTATGATTTTGTGTAGTTTTAAAAGGCCATTAAATAAATATCAAAATCTGAAATTGGAAGATTAAACAATGTGAAATTACTAGATAATATGCAAGTATGCTTTTAAACAACCAAAAAACCAAAGAATAGATCATGCTATTACTCCCGTTTTTATTTAATGTAACCATTCAGACAAAGACAAGCTATATGCATTTCTTGGCTTGCGTTTCAGTGTGGAACAGATTTGCACAGCAATATTACTTGTGATAACATGGTCTACTAAAGCTCCTTTCTTCAGTGAGTTAAAATTGTACTTTCAAAAGGAAGTGAAAAAGATATTAAGCTGTCAAAGTAATTACAGTGAGAACACAGAGATAGGGATCTATCATAAACTAGTGGAATATTTTGTAATTGTTCTTTCTGAGAAATCAGCTTTTACATATTTTGTCTCAGTAAAACAAGTCAAATATGAATTAATTCTATCAGAATTTGTTTATGTTATCATTATTTAGATAACTTCTGAGGTCTGGTCTGTACCAACACTTTGTGAATGGTCTTTTTAAAGTAATAAAAAGAAAAATATCAATGATAAAATAGACAATTTGTTTTTTAAAAAATAAAGTCCTTTATTTTTTATTTGAATAATGAGTTCTGTTTGAGAGACACATAAAATAGAAGCTATGTGAACTCAAGCCAAGCTTTTTTTGCAAGTGAAGGATAATGACTCATTATAACTTCCAAGCATACTTTCAGTAGCAAAAAATAGACTTTATTTTGTTTCATTTTTCTGCATGAGAACAGCTTCAAAGAACATTTTAATGGAAGAGACTTATGCTCCTCATATTGTTGGGTCAGAACGCCACTTTCTTGTGCCCCTCATAAATCTCTTGTGTGCAACCTAATATATCTGTGTGAGTGGTGTATCTTATCTGATAGAAATATGAAATGAAGAATATGTAAGAAACAACATGCTTGAATTTGTATAGAAGAAAATTTTGAAACATTGTGCAACTAATTTAGTCCTTCTGTGTTACTGTGATTTCCCCAGCTCTGCAGCTTACCTTGCCACATAGAATCATAGAATCATTTAGGTTGGAAAAGACCTTTAAGGGGTACCACATCTTCAAGTCTTTTAAATACCTCTAGGGATGGTGACTCAACCACTTCATGTCACTCTTTCTTAAGCCTGTAGAGCTTCCTGGGATAGTTTAGACCCAAGTGCAGGACCCAGCACTTTGTCATGTTAAACCTCACACAATTGGCTTCAGCCCATTAATCCAGCCTGTCCAGATCCTTCTGCGGAACTTTTCTACCCTCCAGCAGATCAACACTCCTACTTAACTTGATGTTAGGAGCTTCATTCTGTTTCCTGTTCTTGTCTTGCAGCTCAGGGGCTGGGTATTCAGGGAAAACTGGTCTTGCTATTAAAGACTGAGGCAAAGAAGGTATTAAGTGTCCCAGCCTTTCCCTCAGCATTTATCACTGTGTTATCAAATTGATTCCCATTAGTTTTATTTAGTATCTAACTACATCACTATACCAGATAGTGTAGCAGTATACCAGGCAGTATTTTTTTTTCCCCTAAGAAATCAACCTTATGAAAGCATGAAATGTTTAATATACTATATTACAAAAATAAATCCTGAACAAATATCGGGAAATGCAGCATTTATAATAGGCATCTTTGTTCTGCTCAGTTAAAAGAAAAAGGGTACTATTATTTTGCAGAAAAAAGGGTAATGCCTTTTTATAACAATAGAAAATATTTTTTTAACCTGAAAATGGATGTCAGCATTTTGTTTAGGATTTTATGGTTTCAACATTTGTTTTCTCTGCTGAAGGTTAAGAGTTCTATTCTATTTGCTGTTTTCACAGAAGTATTTTCAAGTCTGTTGTCATATTTGCTGGCCGTTTTACTTTCTTATAATTTTTCATATCTTTTTCATACCTTTTCATACCTTTTCATATCTTCTTCATACCTTCTGGATTCTATTCAGAATGGAGGATTGGAACTGCATACCCTATACTATAAACCAATATAGACATATAGTTCACACAGTAGCATGACAATATTTGTTCTACCATGTTTGCTACTCTTTTCCAAATATTCTATTTCCTTTGTTTTTAAGTTTTGTTAACCTTGAATATAGAGATGACATATTCATAATAAATATTTTTCTTTTTTTTTACATTGAAAAAGTAATTCTTTCTGTGACAAAGGCCTATTCAGAACTCCTCACTTTATGTTGAGGAAAATAGGAATTTATTTTTCAATGTGAACTGCTTGGGATTATATTCACAATATTTTTTCTCTGTTTTATTTTTTAGTGACTCTGTAGTATAAAATCCTTCAATAACTCTTTTAGCGTTAACCAAAATATGTGCATTTAGTAATTTATGGTCATTTTTCAAGTCATAAATTACTAAATTCACATATTTTGCTGAATGTATCTGTATTTAGCAGGAATGCACAGATAACCTAATGTGATTCCATCATTGAATTTCTTACACTGTGGGTCTTCCTATCTACTCCTGCAAATTTGTCTCAACTCTTTTTACTAGTCATTTGAGAACAATTTTCTACTTCACCCTGTCATACCTTATTCTCTTCAGGTCTTTTGTGATAACAGCACTATCCAACATGCTTTTACTAACTCCTTCAGAGAAATCTGGAGTATAGAACAGCCTTCCACACTTGTAATAGGTATGAACTCATGCTTGCTCAAGCCTTTAATATTCAGAACATACTGATATATCACATGATGTGGAGGTAAATTCATAAAGATTGATACTGTTCTGATGAAAATTTCCTTCCACATCAGTCATATCAGCTCATTTTCTTGGCCGCCATAGCCCAAGAAATGCTAATCCATAAATCTCTGCTCAGATTGTCTCATGATTTGTTGATTCTGATGTCTACAATAAGCTTTAAAGCATGTTGTCAAATAAGTTCTCTCTAATTTTTTTTTTAATTAAAAAAAAGCTCATATCCATATCTTCTAGGAGGGCAATAACATAATAACATCTCAGGAACATACCTATCCATATCTATGTTGCTATGTTGTCTAAGTCTGTTCTTAATCACAGTACTTTCTGCAATATGTTTTGCATGTTAAAAAAAGTTTATAACCACTCCATAATTTAGATTATATAAAAACATAATTTACAAAAAAAACCCCTGAAAACAACAAAAAACCCCCAAACAAAACCAACTAAACAAAAATACAATGAAAAACAAACCAAGAAAAAAACCTGTAAAACAAAGCACCAAAAATAAAGAGAAAACTCTTTTGTGAAATTAAGGGTAGCCTTGCTTGGGTCTATGTTTGCGTGTGTCAGCTGAAAGCAGTTCTACCTGATTGTCAGTCTTAAGTTCCTGTCCAGTTCTCTGGCAAGCAAATGTAAGCTGATATAAAACCTGGGCTTTCACTGGACCTCCCATGATCTTTCTTGAGCCCGAGACCTGTTTCATGGAGAGTTATTATTTCTTCATAATGCCCTCAAAAAAAAATTATGTTTCCAGATAAAAGCATTTGTATTTTTACTCACCACAGATGCACGCTGCATGCAGAAAAGTGTTCTAGGAGGACATGTGTGCATGTCAGTGCTACTGCAGTTAAGAAGACACCTGGAGGAATTCTTGAGACTTTTCCAGCTCTACACATAATACCTATTGGATTAATTCCTGTTATGATTGTCTCCACCTTCCTGGCATCTGTTAAGAGTAAAGACCAAATAGTTTTGGTACAGAGGTAATGTTACTGTCATGAAGGGCAATGTGAACTGCATTCCTGACTGTAGCCTGAGAACAAGGACAATAATTGTCAACATAAACAGACAGACTTCAGAAACTGATTAATTACTTGGTAGTACAAAATATACACACCGTTTGAACATGAAAAGTGGAGCTCAAGCAGTAAGTAACTTGTACTAACTTTACAACGTTCAGAGTTGCACCTTCAAAAATTACCTCCTTCTGGTGTTCCATACGACCAGATTCTACAACTATGTTGAGTTTGAATGTTTTATGCCACAGCATAAAATTAGCATACTAATAAAATTAATTCAAAAAGAAGGTAAAAAAATTAGACAGTAAAAGTATTAATTAAAATTAAAATTAACATACTAATTAACTGAAGAGTGTCATGGAATAAGTTTAAGAACAGACCTAAAGTTTTCCAGGGGCTCTATAGAAATCTGGCATTATTACCAAGAGGTTATGTGAGATATTTGGGGAAGAAAACTAAAATATATAGATTTGAGCCACCCCTGTGCCATTTGCCCTCAAGTCGGGAGAATAGAATTTACTTAGATTTTACTATTTCTTTCACAGATGTGACTTGGAGAACCAGTCATCCAGACTGTAGGGTTCTTCGTATGTCATCACTTTGAAAGATTAAGGACTTCAAACAGTTCACTTCCTAATGTTTTACCGTTTTAGCCCTATGACTATGAGAATGATACTTTTTTAACTTATTTGTATGACAGCAGAAATCTATTTTTTAACATGCATAAAGAGATGTAAAGGATTTTAACAGATCCTGTTTGAAGTGCTTTGTTTTTCCTTCAATATCATTAGTGTTATTTATTTAAAAATTTATTATAATATAAACCCCACAGTTGTTATAGAATCTTAGCTTCTATTGGCATTTATTTTCTTTCCTGTATTTTAATTGATAAAATATTTCTCTTCCAAAACAATGATACTTCTCACTTTCTTATAATTTTTTTCAAATGGAATGAGAAAAGGTCCTGGGGTTCCTGGTTACCATCAAGCTGGATATGAGTCAGCATCGCCAGCTGGTCCAGGGAGTGGATTGTCCTGCTCTGCTCTGCACTGGGGCAGCCTCACCTTAAATATTGTGTGCAGTTTTGGGCACCACAATATAGGACAGATATTAAGCTCTTCGAGACCATCCAAAAAAGAGAATGACAATGATGAAGGGCCTTGAGGAGAAGCCATATGAAGAGCAGCTGAGGGCATTTGTTCTGTTCAACCTGGAGAAGAGGAGACTTGAGGGGATACCTCATTGCAGTTAAAACTTCCTTATGAGGGAAAGAGGAGGGGCAGGCACTGATCTCTTCTCTGTGGTGACCAGTGACAGAATCTGAGGGAATGGCCTGAAGTTGTGTCAGGGGAGGTTTAGGTTGAATATTAGAAAAATGGTTTCCATCCATGGGGAGATTGGGCACTGCAATAGTCTCCCCAGGGAAGTGGTCACAGCACCAAACCTGCCAGAGTTCAAAAGACTTTTGGACAATGCTATTAGGCACATGTTGTTATTCTTGGGGATGGTCCTGAGGGGACACAGGATTTGGGGTCCTTCCAGCTCTGGATGTTCTATGCTGCTATGTATGCACTTCTAAATTTAAGTTTTCACAAAGAGACTCCAGCTAATATGAGTATTATCAATGTAAGCCCTCTTGTTACTTACATTGACATTTCTATATTTACACTCGCCATTGAAGTTAAGGTGGATTTGTAAAGGCAAATAATGGTAGGATTCAGAAAAATAATGCCATATATTTGAATGCACTGTCATAAAATGACCATGCCACGCCACTAGAAATTTTAGGTTGTATATTACAAAAGATTCTTCACATAGAGAGAGATTGGGCACTGGAACAGGCTCCCCAGGGAAGCAGTCACAGCACCAAGCCTGCCAGAGTTCAAGAAATGTTTGGACAATCCTCTTAGACACAGTATCATTTTTGGGGTTGTCTTGACTAGGACCAGGAGTTGGATTTGATGGTTCTTGTGGGTCCCTTCCAATTCAGGATATTCCATAAGACGTCTTTCTTTTTTGTTGATCTTTGTGGGTCCTTTTCAACTTGGGATAGTCTATGATTCTGAGATCCTCTATGACATCTTCTTTTTTTGACTGTCAGAAAATTATGGTTCTCCTCCAGTCTAGAGCATCTAGGTAAGTGTCAATTTGATCCTTCGCATAAGGGAGAACTAAGGGGAAGAATTTTATCTCAAGATGAAAATTCTACAGTATCTATTATTTTCAGTGATAGGTCATTGTCAGAAATGTTGAAGGCTGATGTGGGACATTAATGGTCCTGAGGATATCTGTAGCTGAGATCCTTCTGCTTTGACTTTGACATGAGAAAATTAGGGGGATGATGCATCTTTAGATTTTAGAAATATAAAAATCAGTGTCTGTATACAAAATTCTATGTTTTACATTTAGATAATTGCTCTCTGGATTCTTTAACTGTTGATTAGGGAGTCCTTTTCAGTTTCCATCCTTTGTTATTCAGTATTATTTAAGATGCCTTGGGGTATCTTGGCCTTCAGCTGCCACCTGAGATGGATAAAAATGTAAAAAAAAAAAGTCAAATAAGTCCTGCATTACAGTGGCTATGAATATCTGAGGTCCCCTAGGGTATCTTAAATGCAAATATACCCCTACATGAGGACAGTCATACTGATTTCTTAAGTTTTTATTGGCCATACTCAGGGAGCCAGGTCCAGTCTTACATTTGACAGTTTATGAACTTACTCCCACACCACCTGCTTTACACAGACAACATAAGGTCCTTTTCTATTCAAGGGAGAGTAATAGAAAGCTCTAGAGAGCAGTTTGTCTCATTGTAAGGCATCACAAGTTAATCATCTGGAGTTCCTGTTTCTAGGCTGTGACTGCAAATGTTACTGGATCAGATGTAGATGTGAGATATCTTAGAGAGAGATATCTCAAACCAGCCTAGATAAATCTGTCTTCTGCCCAGAGGTGAATTTCAGTCTACATGAAATGTACAACAAGTATTTCCTTTTCACTGTTTTTCTTACTCCTCTCTTTGTAGCCTCACTTTGTTGTCTGGAAGAATCTTGGAGCAAATCCTCTTCAAATACAATTTGTAGCACATGATGAAGGAAATGACTGGGAACAATTTGTGTGGATTTGCCAAGGTAAGCCTAAATGACCTGGTTGCCTTTTAAGATGTAATGACTGGATTTGAGGATGAGTGGAGAGGAGCAAGAGTAATTTGAAAAGAAAGTCTTTCAACACAGTCTCCCACAATATTAGGATTTTATAATATGGATAGATAGACATGTAAAGACTTGGTTAGATGAATAGGCTGAGCAGATCATGGTTTGTACTCTACTTGGACACAGTAATTACAGGAGTAAAGTAGAGGCCCATACTAGGACCTGTCCTGCTCAGCATCTCTATCAGTGACTTGGAGGGGATGATTGTGAGAGACTGAAATTGGTTAATGGCTTAAACATAGTTAAAATTGCTGAAAGATTTTTATATATTGTATCAAATTGTGTAAAGAAGCAATTGCTCTCTGAAGCCCACCTATCCCCGAATATGCCTCTTGGATTTCTGGGAACTGGACTGTGAGTTAAGCTTCCTGTTGCAAACCTGTGCTAGTGGGACTGCACACACCAATGTGATGTAAAGCAAATCCCAAGTTTATTTGAAAACACAGGTATATATGACCTCAAGTGACCCCGCCCCAGGTGCGGTGGTCTGACTCCAATTGGTTGAGGCTGGAAACATGTCCTTTTAAGGTGAAAACGAAACTTGTGAGGTGGTCCTCCAGACCCACCTGCATAAGGGGCTGCAACACTTCCTGATGGGAACTTGAGATAATATATTATTTCATCATCTCAGGTTTGAGAAATGAAAAAGGCTGGGAGGAGGCCATAGCCCACAGACTCATTCATTTGCTCTCGCCTTCCCTTGAGAGATTGGGCTGTTTTAGTGGCTCAAACAATCATCAGGGTGCTTTGCTAATTATGTGTAGAGTGGTTGCCCAGTTGCTGAGGGTTGTGCACACCTGACACCTCAGACCATAAACTGGACATTAAGCAAGATAAGGAAAGTGGCAAATCCTGTGAGGCCGGGTAGTGTTTCTTTTGAATTCACAAATGACTCAGCTGTGCTAACTCCCCTCCGGGGGAAGCACAAGACATTCATGAGTGGCCTGGAGGTATTAATCTGTGCTGACAGGCAATAATGAACTCAACTGCACTGACATAATAGGCACCTGTAACTTCTTAGAAGGTGTCAAAGACTCATAAAATATCCAATAATCCAGTATTCCATCATACAGTGTAAAACCAGGGGAGGTACTGGGGACATTTCTGCCTAGGTTAAAGATAAAAAAAAAAACCACATGGGCTTCTTCCCTCATCACTGTGGGATTTCCCCCACCGCTGACAGAGCAAGACCATCACTTCCACAAGACTATGACCATCACTTCAACAGGCACTGAAATTGCAACTACCAGGTCTCACTACTGGATCCAACAGTAGACATCTTTCTACATTTATCCTTTCTTTATCTTTCTTTCCCTTATAGGTTTTCTTAAGCAGTATTTTTATGCTTTTATATTGCTGTATTACATTATATAAATATATTACATTATATAAATAATAACAATCAAACTGAGAACCTGGTTTACTTTGCAACCAAATAGTCTTCAATAAACCCTATACATATATGTTTACAAATACCAATCATTCAATGTCATTTCACTCTAATCCACTCCAAGGGATCTATTAACAAGAACCTGGGTTACTCTCACCTTCTGGAGTGGGTTTGCATATAATACAAATCTGGAAGAACCAGTACAACACGCTTGAGGGAAGAGCTGTCTTCCAGGACAGACAGGAGGGAGACCTTCAGCAATTCAACAAGGACAAAAGTCAAGTCCTATCCCTGGTATCAATACAGGCGGGGGAGCTACCCTTTGAAAAAGGTTTTTGGGAACACCTGGGGGGGGGACAGTGAGCTGAATGTTAAGCAACAGTGTGGCCTGAAAGCAAAGATGGCCCACAGTACCCAGGATTTTATTAACAGAAGCCCAAGTAGCAGTCAAAGGAGGGGAATATTCTGCTGCTCAGCACTCATTAAACCATACTTAGACTATTGCAACTAGTTTTGGGCCCCTCACTATAGGAAGGATATTGGTAAAGTGAAGCAAGTGTATCAGAGGAACACAACAGTTGCCCATGTGAAGAATCTGAGAGAGGGGAAACTGATTCAGCTTTGTCATATGAAAGGGAGGAGGAAGACAGAAATGCAAAGATTTCTAGTCTTAACTGTATTAATAAGAAATTATTAGCAATAAGCACTTCCAGACAATCAGATCCTTATGTTTCCCAACACTGCCTATAGACTACGGACATCACACACCTTGAAAGGGTTTCTGACCTCTGATATGAAGCCACACTTAAGCCAGGAAGAACTCATTAGCTAAATAAACACTTCCAGAAAATTAGAGCCTTATGAACCCAGCACTGCCTGCCAAACTGCTGGACAGAACACAGGCTGGAAGGTTTTATAACCTGTGCTTTGAAGCCACACTTAATAGCTAGAAAAGAACTTTCCCCACAACAGCTCCCGAAATAACATTTATTAATACAAGTATGTGACAGTTATTGTGAGTTCCGCTTTGCCGGTGATAACGTTTAGCTGCAAGATTGTATTTAATTGATAATAAAAGACCCCTGAAAGAAACCAGCACAAAACACATTTTGCAGAGACAAGCATATCAAACTCAAGTTTCAATACAGCAATGTATCCCATTTTCACAACAGACAAAAACTAGCAACAAAGAACTACTAACCAGAAGCATAGTCACCTAAAACATTTATCTAGACACCCTTTTAATAACATAGGACAATAAAATAGCTTGCACACCACTCTTTCTGTAACACAAAGTAAGTGGAAAGAACAGAGCTGCTTCTTATCAACACACATGTTGAAAAAGAACTGCACATTGCAAAAGAAAGCAATAACTAATATGAGGTAGCAAAGTGTAAAGCAAGTTACTGTTATTAGTATTATGGTAGCAAAACACAGTTAGTAAAGGAGATGCTTATAAAGTAAGAATCAAAGTAGCTGTTAGCATAAGATGTAAGATAGAATACATAAAGGAATAAGCTTTGTAAGAAAGTAAAGTTAAGAAAGTAAAGTATAGAGTATAAAACACACACGATTCTCACCCCTACATTGTTCCAAAAGCAGGAGGCAGAATAGGCTGCCAGCAGTTACCCTTGCAGAGACATGGCATTTTCCCCCTCTCAGCTTGAGTTTTAACTCCACACTTTTTATACCTTTTTTTTGTTTCATGTGGTTTTGTGTGACTAAGTCAATGCTGAGGGGGTGATACAGATGCCTGAGGGGGGGTGGCTCCTGGAGTAGTCTTAGAAGATCTCACAGAGGAAGGCCGTGTCATTCTTGACAACACTCCACCCTTTGTTCATCTTATCAGTTTGAAAGCTTTTGTTCTCCACTGGGAGCACCCCTCCAGGGAACTGAGGTGTTTCTCTCAACCCATCAAGGCTTATCAGGGCCATCACTCCACAAGCTTGGATAAAAGACTCTCTCTGGGGACCCAAAAGCATGCCCAACATTACCTACAGGGAGGTTACTGAGGGAATGGAGCCAGGCTCTTCCCAGCAGTGTATGACAAGAAGATCTGAGAGCAAGGGCATAAAACTAAATGAGAAAAGTTCACACTGGATATAAGGAGAATCTTTTTCTCCATGAGGACAGTCAGGAAGTAGAATAAATTACACAGAAAGACTGTGCAGTATCCAACCTTGGAGGATTTCTAGATCTGACTGAATAAATCCCTAAGAAGTATGATCAGATCTTGCAGCTGACCTTCAGTGAGCAGGAGGCTGGACCAGAGATCTCCTAATGTTCCTTTTTGCCTGTGATTGCAGTTCTAGTCTCCTAATACATGTTCCAGATTTATGAGAAAACACAGGAAGAATATTTTATCTAATCATTTATTTTCTGGTTTCTCACTTTATTTCACTTGCTTTCAATATAAAATCTTACACCTGAATTTATTACCTTGCTTGATTTTTATAGTCAAATTAACCAAGTAACAGTCATCTAATTCTAAAGCAGATTAGACAAATCAGATAATAAATAGTATAGATTAGACAAATCAGATACTAAAATGGCCTTGAGAGACTGCAGAAAACAAGACTTTGAGTCAAGTTAGTGTGGGATAAGATAAAAAGGTAGATTATTTAATGTTCAGGCCTAGAGTCCACAGGAGTACATATTGATGCTCATCTATGTGTATGTGTGTGTCTGTGGTTTCATGGTTTTTACAATGACCTCTGTCCAAACCCCAGTTTACACATCCCTTCGGTTCAACCCCATCCTGCTCCCGGCACACTCCATCAGGAATTGAGTTTGGGGGAGAGTGGGACCCTCTTTTCATCATCTTCGTCTTCCTCAGCACATGTAGGGATTCTTGGAGACCTTCCGGTGTTTTGTCCTTGAGGTCGTTGGCCTATGTTTATGTCTTGTGGCACAGGCTTTAAGATATTACTCAGCATAACTACTGGGTAGCTCATTTATCTTTGACTTACGCATATTATCTCTCAAATTAATCAAATTATACAGTTTTGATTAGTATATCTATTTTATTGAGTCTAATTCTTGTCACTTGAGCCCCAAGAAATGCACATATTTATTTGTAATTCCCCGTAAATACACATAGGTTGTACATATGTGGTACAAGGTATCTCTGAAACCCAAGTAATAGTCCTGGGTCTTAAACTGTACTTCACCATTTAGATGTTTGTCTTTGCAATTGTAAAATTCTTCAGTGAAGTTTCTTCTGGGTGGAAAACAAATATATTGTGGATGTGATGACATTTATAAAATAATAAACTTAAAGCCTTGTTATATGGCAGAATGCTCTTGCAAACTGTAACAGCAACCTGGCCTGAAGTAAAAGATAGGCCGATTTTGTAGACACATTTCAAACACAAATTGTTGTATCTCCAGGGTGAAACAAGGAAGTAGACTCTAATATGTTTATGCAGATAAGCAGAGATTGTGAAATGGCAGGAACATTAATAATATGGGATTTCAATTATTCTGATGTTGAAAACAATGAGAACTGTGGAGTAGTTAAAAAAAATGAAAAAATCCCAATCAAACAAACCAAAACCCCAGCCAGTCAAACAAGAAATAGCAAACATCTTCTACCTTCATAGCAGAAAATATGAACACCTAAGTCTGCTTATTTTAACTGCTGAATATTTAGCAGACTGGGTCTACCTGGAATCATGGGAAGAAGAACATGATAAATGAGATAAAATGGTTCTCATCTTCTCCAGTACCAGCTGTAGGTCTCTGGACATCACTTTATGCTGTCAGGGATCATTATCAGAAAACAGTGTATCCTTCTATGAATCAAACAAATTATGTTATTATTTCAGAAGTAGTACATAAACTGTGTTTTTAATTTCTTTCTGAAAGAAAATGCCTCACATTTCTTTTACATTTCAGTTAAGGTTGTGTATCTGTGTTTTTTGGTTAAATGGAGGTTTGATAAATCCTGTAAGGAAAATAACAATTTTCTTTTTAGCATGAAACACTTACTCAGGAAAATAAACAAAAGGCAAACTGAAAACAATAGCAATGTTGTCAAACTTCTTGGGCCACACACTACTGCTTTCAAAACCATCATAGATAATTCATCTCAGTTTGCACACAGTGTATTGTAAGAAACATTAAGGATGACAGGGATCTAGCGTTTAAAAAAATTGTGAAATTACGATAAATTAATTACATATTCAAAATTTTAATTTTATAGGAAGAATTTATAAGAGTAACTTGGCAAGCAAGAAAAGTGACATGAATGAAATTATTCTGTAACACATTCATAGATTTTCAGAGCAAAATATATTTGATCGCTGCTAAGTATCAGAGTAATTTTCATTAGGATCTCATTGTATTTTTTTAATTGTTCTTATTACACTCAGAGCAAAATATCTGTTTATTTGAGGTAGATATTAATTTTAAGCCCCATTTTTTCTTCTTGTTTTTGTTGTCTTTCCCCCTGTGAACACAGACACTTTGGAGACAAGTTAATGGAGAAAGATATAAAGGTTACCTTTATTAGAAGCTTCTAAGGTGCAAACCAAAAAGGTCTGACCCCAAGACCAGGAAACTGACAACTTTTATACCAGATATTAACATCCAATCATCATTCTCATTTTCCTTGAGGGTCCACCATAGGGTGGTCTCCAGAACTGCCTTGGAGACATTCCAGGGCCTTCTCCTTATGTTTTGTCTTCTGTTATCTGCAGGTGGCTTCTCACAAACACCATGGCTTTGGCAGAGCCTGAGAAAGCACCCCAATCTTCTGAGAAAGGCTGTTAATAACTGCACTTAGGATTTGAGCAGGCCAGAAGAACTTATGTGATTCTAAATCTACCAAAATACATTAAATCCTTAGGCATAATTTTGGTGATTGTTCAATGCATAGTCTTAAACTCTTCAAACAAGGCAATATTGGTCCTGAAAACATTTTCTAACTGAAGCTGTAGTTAAAATTCACTGGACTTATGTAGTCTATTAAATGCTGTGTCAGCAAATAAAACAAAGTTGTCAGTTTTATAATAATACAAAACCAAATGATGACATTTCAAACACTAAACTCTCAATGAGAAGAGTTCTCATGATAATGAATTTTGTGTGTGGAGATACCTCTTGCAAAGAAATACAGAAAATAACTGAAGCATCTGAGTTCAGCTTCCAAACTACCTGAGAGGAAAAAACCATCTGACTGTTCTAGTCAGAAGGCTAACTTCTTCACTTGTATAAACTATCTTAAAAAAAAAAAAGTAAAAAAAAAAAAAGAAAAAACAACAAAAGAAAAAACCCAACCTGACAGGACATTGCAGCCTAGTGATATTTTATGTTCCATAATGTGTCCTACTTTTGAAATTCTACGAAATAAAAGAATAATTTGGAGAGGACCTCTAGAGATCACCTGGTCTAAACCTGCTAAATCATCTTTGAAGCTGGATCTAACTTGAAATTTTAATGATGTTATTCATGATCTTGTTTGATTGATTTTTTAATATCTGAAGACAGATAACACAAGCATTCGTATGACCGAATTGGTTGGGGGTTTTTTGCCTGATGTCAAATCATGATTTTCTGTATTTCAACTTGTATCCATTGTCCTACACCCTATAGCTGTGCTTTTCTGAGAACTTTCTGTCTTCTACACTATAAGGCAGTACAGATATTTGAAGGAAGTAATAGAATTACTTTTTAGTCTTCTTTTATTAAGATTGAAGAAGTCCAGATCTCTTATTCTTTGCTCATTTTTGCAGTTAAAAATAGGAATAGACATAGTGTCTACAGGGCAGTTCTCTGCCCCATATTATCTTTTTTCGCAAATAAAAATTCTGAATAGTTGCAAGTAGCTAGCAAAATGTTTGATATAGAAAAATACAGAATCATAATTCTATTTTTTATTTGTAATTTAGAAAATATAATGATTTTACTTCCACTATTTGGCACCTTTTTTTCTTTTTTTGGAGCAAATGAATGATACACAGCATTGCACTTCTGTATTATGTATCAGAAGGATCAGATTTGTGTTAGATACATTTCTCTCCCACAACTTGCAAGATTGTGCAAGTATGTACTGACACCTGGTGGATGTTTGATAGGACACTTCAATAAGACAGTGCTGACACATAATGCTTGTTCAAACATGGTACTTGCAGTGGTTTCATTGCATTAGTTCTGAGTCCTCTTTCCAGCAACACCTATGGGAGAAAATAAAACCAAATAAAGGTTTCAACATCAACATTTCTGTTGCTGCCATGCTATTTCAGAAGAAAAGATTTCCACAGAAAGCCTAGTTATTTTCTGTTTTACTTTGTAAACAAATGCACCTTTTAAAATATATCCAGCATCAGGTTGGGTCATTTGGATACATATGACTATACTCAAATACATCCATCTGGCAGTATATGTATATATATTTACTACCATCAGTGGTCCACTCAGGCCTCCAATCGGGAGATATGGAGACACACGATCCATAATGCTGCTGCTTCCTTTGAGAACACACACAGAATCAGCCTCGAGGAGAAAAGGCAACTCAGAAAGAACTGTGTCTTGCCGATATCACCTAAGGAGACTTTCCACTGTGCCTTTTGCAACCAGATGAGCCTATCCCGCATGGGCCTTTTTAGCCACCAGCACACTTACAGCAAGTGTGGGTAGTGCCCTTCCCAAATCTTCATTTGTGAAGCCTAGCCATGATGGTGAGCCCATCACTAGTTCAAAAAAACCCACATCATGGCATTTGCTGATTGCTACTCCATAAGGCTGTGTTTAATGAATAACTACTTGATCATGAAACAGATGCTGTTCAAGAATAAATGACTGTGCTGGTTTGCAGCAGCTCAGTATGAGTCAGCACTGTGTCCTGGCAGCCAAGGGGGCAAACTACATCCGAGACTGCATCAAACACAACATCACCAAGTGAGCCAAAAGAGGTGATTACCCCACTGTAATCAACATTGGTATGGCCTTACCTAAAGTGCTGTGCTGTTCTGGGCCACACAATTTAAGAAGGATGTGAAGGTCCTTCAATGTGTCCAGAAGAGAACAACAAACTGGTGGAAGAGCTGGAAGGCATCCCCAATGAGGAGTAGCTAAGGCACATCCTATGAGGAGTAGATAAGGAAGATCCCTGGGACCTGTTGAGTTCAGAAAAAAGGAAGATGAGTGGTGAACTCACTGCTCTATACAGCTTCCTGTGGAGAAGTGAATGGAGATGTACTATTATTTTTTCTGGTATCCAGTGCTAGGATGGATAAGAATGCTTCAAAGCTGTGCCTGGGGAGGATAAGACAAGATATTAGGAAACATTTATTTACTGAGAGGGTGGTCAAACACTGGGACAGGCTTCCTTGAGAGGTGGTTGATGCCCCAACAGTGTCAGTGTCTGCAAGGCTGTAAGACAATAACATAATTCCACTTTTAGTCAGTCCTGAACTGAAGTCAGTCAGTTGAACTACATGATTGCTGTAGGTTCCTTGCAGCTGAACTATTCTATTCGATTCTTTAGATCCATTCAGTTTGCAGCAGTTCCAACTCATAACCAACAAAGTGAATTCCTGCAGTTATCATTTAATTTTGCATGTTCTTGAATGGCTGTTTTTTGCTTTTGTGTTGTTTCTTACTCTAAAATAATTTTTCATTTTGGACTTCCATTTCTCACTGCTGAGTTTCTCTTTTATATCCTTTCTTTTTTTAAAAGCTCTGAGATTTCATTTTCTATCTTTTCTGCTTTTATACTCTTTTTTACACTGATTAAATCTGCATGACATACACCATTAAAGAAGCATAGAAACCCTATTTATTTTCTATATATTTTAAAGACCACTAATGTTTCCATATTAGATGATGACAGATGACAAATATCATTACAGACTGTTCTGTGAACAGACAAGTTATATAAATTGGCCGGGTATGATAGAAGTTATGTGGTATCAAGAAAACAATTAGTAAGAGGTCTTTTTAAAAATCTATTGAATATTGGACAGGAAACAAACAGGTAAGACAATGTCAGAAGTAGATGAGTTACAAAACTGAAAAATTTTTATTGCAGTATATACTGCTTTTAACTTTTAATGGCATTTTATCTTCTAAGATATTAGTACAACATAAGAGTTCATGAAAGTATTTTCTTATCTATTAACATGGAAAAGAACACGCAATCACTTTTAACCGTTTAATTTATAAGGGTTTTTTTCACCTTTCTGGCAATAAAAGCAATAAGCTTTTAAAAGATAAATTTATCTTAGAAAGATTGCAAAATCATTAGGATCTAATCAATTATTTAGTCCTTTAGACATCTACTGATCACACTAAGAAGCATTTTTTATAACGATAACACACAAATAATCCTGAATTTGTATTCACAGAATTTCAACAGACTCACAAACCTTTCCTTTCTGCTAGATTCTATAGACTATTTCCTTTATAAGCACAGATTGTTTTTACAGTTCCATGTGTTAAGTAACAATTATACAGTTAGTTTAGAGAGTTGACATTCCTGGCTAAAAGTCATAAAAATTAGAAGGAAGAGATATCTTTGACTACAGAAAAAATTTAAGAGGTGTTTATTGTTTGAGGGTTTTTTTTGTTTTGTTTTTCTGTTTTGTTAGATTGTCATTATATGAAAATGAGGTTAATGTAGTTACATGCTTTCTAAAGCAGAAGATTTTAGTGAAACAGTACATATAATTGCATTACAGATAAAAGCTCTGGTCTAGGAATACAACCGTTTGATTTGCCATGCTTTTATTTACTGTTCTATGACCACATTACATGATTACTGCCAAAAATAAAACAATCATGACTTTTAAACTATGAAATTACAAACATCTGGTGCTTTGGAGATAGAAAACTGGTAAAGTTTCTTTTGCACATGGAGATAAAAACATACACACATGAATACCTAAACTCAAAATGCCAACAATCTGTGTTTCATTTATGTCTGTATTTTCATTTGTTACTTTTTTATGCTCAGAAATTAAGTGGAAGCACTTGGAAGGTGCAGGTCCTCTGCTGAATAGGGCTGGCAAGATAATGACAAATGACACAGAAAAGGCTGAGGTATCCAGTGTCTTCTATGCCTCAGTTTTCTTGAGTAAGTATCCAGTCCCCAAGTATGTATCTGTCTGAATAGGGCATGATAAAGCAAATGCCAGATTAAAAAAAAAAATAAATCTGAGCGATTAATTGCTTATTTGACAGCATTCCACAGAGTCTTCATGGACAAGCTGGTAAAACAGGGCTAGAGAGGTTTACTATGATATGACTGAAAAGCTGGATCAACTATCAAGCTCAAACCACATTTCAGGGAAGACAGTTATTGCTTAAAAGTTGAACAGACAGCTCTAGTTCTTTAGGGGTTGATACTGAGTCTTCATATTTTTAAAATTATCTGGGAAACAAGAGTGAATGAATTCGCCCTAGGTCTGTGGAAAACACTGAATTGAAAAGAAAATAGACCAGTAGGGCGACCATAGAGATCTCAACATTGAGTCAACAAGAATCACATGAAATGTGAAAAATGTAAAATGTCCTGCACCTTTGACAGAATAATCCAAACAACAATACAGATCAGGGTCCCATTGGCTAGGGTATAGCTCTTCAAAAAAAAAACATTTGGGGCCCTGGTGGAAAGCATTTAGGATATGAATCATCAGTGCAACCCTGTGTGTCCTCTGGTATCAGTAAGCACACAATGTAAGGGCTTAAGGCTGCCTATTGTGGTTTCATCCCAGTCAGGAACTAAGTACTAGGCATAGCAGGACAGCACTAGTCAGTGGTGGTGGGACTTCATTCAGGCCACAATAGTCTAGTCTCTCTTCTCTGTCAGACTTTTTCACTGGCCATATGGGACTCATAAGGTGAGTGGATTCTGCTGATCAGTACTTGGCTCTCCAGTTGAGAAATCAGCTTATGGATCACAATAAGGGAGTTTAGATTGGTGAAATATTGCCACTGCTGCACCGTTGTGGTAGCAATAGGCATCTATTCTTTGGTTTTCAGAAACCCTGCAGCAGAGGACAGAGATCAGAAAAGATAGACAGCTGCTTAAGTTCCTCCATCTCTGAGGCAGCCATACTGAAAACCCAAAGGTAGCCTTTTGTGTCTGAAAAAACAGTTCCTGAGATAGTCTATGCCAAGGATGCATGGAGCCTCTGGGTCAGTCACAATGGGATGCCTCTGCCGGTTCCTCCTAGTCAGGTCATTTCAGCTTCCAATACAAGTAGATTCTGTCCCTGTATAGTTTGATGGCATAAGGGTTCACTGTTCAGCAGTATCTTACTAGAGTATTATACTTCTGTTGATATGCCAGGCCATCTCATCCACATATACCAGTTGTGGAGTGATGGCCCTGATAAGCCTGGATGGGTTGAGGGAAACACCTCAGCCCCCTGGAGGGGTGCTCCCAGCAGAGGACAAAAGCTTTCAAACTGATAAGATGAACAAAGGGTGGAGTGTTAAAAAAAATGACATGGCCCCCCTTTGCGATATCATCTATAACCACTCAAGGAGACACCACCCTCAGGCATCTGCATCACCCCCCAAAAAATATTGACTTTAGTCACACAGCCACCTGAAAGAAAAAAAAGGGATAAAAAGACATTCAGTTTTAACTGCAGGAGAGAGGGAGGAACACCATCGTCTCTGTTGAGGTACCTGCTGGCAGCTTTGTTCTGCCTCCTCCTACCTCCTGGAACAATGTAGGGGTAAGGAGACCATGTTCTTTCTATTTTTCTATACTTTACTTTCTTAACTTTACTTTCTTACAAAGCTTATTCCTTTATGTATTCTATCTTACATCTTATGCTAACAGCTACTTTGATTCTTACTTTATAAGCATCTCCTTTACTGTGTTTTGCTACCTTAATACTAATAACAGTAACTTTCTTTACACTTTGCTACCTCATATTAGTTATTGCTTTCTTTTGCAATGTGCAGTTCTTTTTCAACATGTGTGTTGATAAGAAGCAGCTCTGTTCTTTCCACTTACTTTGTGTTACAGAAAGAGTGGTGTGCAAGCTATTTTATTGTCCTATGTTATCGAAAGGGTGTCTAGATAAATGTTTTATGTGGCTGTGCTTCTGGTTAGTAGTTCTTTGTTGCTAGTTTTTGTCTGTTGTGAAAATGGGATACACTGCTGTATTGAAACTTGAGTTTGATATGCTTGTCTCTGCAAAATGTGTTTTGTGCTGGTTTCTTTCAGGGGTCTTTTATTATCAATTAAATACAATCTTGCAGCTAAACGTTATCACCAGCAAAGCGGAACCCGCAATAATTGTCACATACTTGTATTAATAAATATTATTTCGGGAGCTGTTGTGGGGAAAGTTCTTTTCTAGCTATTAACTGTTGTCTGATATCAGAGGTTAGAAAACCTTCCAGCCTGTGTTCTGTCCAGCAGTTTGGCAGGCAGTGCTGGGTTCATAAGGCTCTAATTTTCTGGAAGTGTTTATTTAGCTAATGAGTTCTCCCTGGCTTAAGTGTGGCTTCATATCAGAGGTCAGAAACCCTTTCAAGCTGTGTGATGTCCGTAGTCTATAGGCAGTGTTGGGAAACATAAGGATCTGATTGTCTGGAAGTGCTTATTGCTAATAATTTCTTATTAATACAGTTAAGACTAGAAATCTTTGCATTTCTGTCTCCCTCCTCCCTTTCACATGACACTAGTAAACCTGGTTGTCCCTTTCCACTACTGGGCCAGAAGTCAGACCTTTCTAATACCGATCATAGGATTATCCACTTACGTCTTGTAAAAAGAGATTAAACTGCTTCCCATAGGATCAGGAGTAAGATCAGCCCTTCTACAGTGTCTGGGTTACTGCCTGCTAGAGATTGGAGCAGCAATATTAAAGGAAGAACCCCCATTTGTGATTGGGTTCCCTCTAATTCCCATACCTGTACCTCTAAGGTTGAGGTCAATTTTCCATTTCACCTCTTCATGTTCTCTCCGTGGTTGCACATGATATATACCTTCTATATTCTCTCTCTTGAGCAAAAGAACACTAAGTAGCTGAGATGCAAGTCCATGCAGGTGGGGAGCGGGCCATATACTCTTTTGATTTGCTGGAACCCCAGGGATAGGTTTTCCCACTTTTTGGACAGTTCTTCCACAGTGAAGGCACAAGTCTTTAGTGAAAGGCTTATTTGTATTGCCAGAGCTGACAAGCGAATTCATCTATTGATGGTCACTCTTTGAATCTCCAGGTCATTATTGCCAATGACAATTGTGTGCTGTGTTCACATTTCCACCATAGAGGTCACCTTCCTTGGACTTCTGGATCTGTGGAGGACTGCCTGTTGTTCAGATCATAATACATCACCCCTAGCACATCTAATTCCCTCAGGTACTAGATGTCTCTTCCATTGTGGTCCATTTACATGCATGACATGTAATAAGGTGGATTCTAAGAGATGCCAGAAAGTGAAACAAACGCACTGTTGAGAGGTTAACAAACAGTATCAGAGGCTGCTAATTGACAGGAGTTTTAAGCGAAAAAAGGACGAGGGAGAAAAAGGAAGGAAAACCAAAAGTAATAAGCCTAAATGTGTAACCACCTGCACTCACCAAGGGGAATTGCTCACACTAAGTTGTCTTACCAACCCAAACATTTAGATTCACCAGAGAAAGAGGCAGAGACTGAAGTCCCTAGGCACTGGCTGTCTTACTGCAATAACAGGTGTCCTTGTTATTCAGAATACAAGGTTTTCTTGCATGGCAAGCAAGCAACCAGAGCACAAGTCATCTGCCCTTAAAATACAGGCTGCTAGTGACATATGACTGTGCAGGTGTGGTCAGTACCACCCAGTCCAAGGTCTCTAGCTCCACCTTCTTGTTATATAACGGTCCTCTCTCTGTGCATGTGTGCAGGCACTGGAATTTCCCTGAACATGTGCATAATCACCTGAGGGTCTCCAATAAAATGGGTCTGGGGGCAGCCTTCCTCTCCTTCCTCTTCACTTTCTCCTCCAAATGACCTCGAAATGCACCTAGCGAATGAGAGGAGACTAATTGCCCTTACTTTACAGGGAGCTCTGTCTTCAAGGGCAAAGTTTTCCCCTTATCAATGCTTGTTACCAGTAGCCCAGTAGGAAAAGCATAAACTTTGCCCAGATGGCCAGCCAAAACCAGACCAAAAATGTCAAGACTTCCCAATACAATATGCAACAACTTCCTTGAAAGAGATATCTTTCCTTCAGGCTTGAGAAGAGTTGCCTTCAGAGATCAAGAACTTATGTGTCTTTTCCCATTGCCTGGTCAATGCCCTTGTCATTGCCAATGTCAGTGTAGAAAGGGATGTTGCCTGCTCGGCTTCTGTATCCTCTGATTCCGGGCTACTAGCACTGTTATCACAACATTGGAGAAACCAGGTAATAAGACACTGAAATTTTTTTGTATATCCCATAGCTCACTCAAAGACAGCAATTTGGTGGTTACCTTTAGTTTTGCCTCTTCCTCCTGCTCTCGTAGTGACCCTGCTTCATTCTTGTTTAGTAAATGAGATTACTTGCATGTTAATTTCCTCTTATATACAGAGGCAACTGATACTGGCATGGATTAATTGTCTGATTCAGCTGCATTACCCATTGCCAGGGTCTGAGTACCTGCAAAGCCTGCCACAAGGGTTTGAGTAGCCACAGTGCTTGCCAAGGGCTTTAGGTAGTTGCAGTGCTGGTTGTGGGGGTGGAAGTAGTCACAGTGCTTGTGACAGGGGTTGAAATAGTCACAAATAGTTGCTTAACTATAAACAAGATCTGAACTACATTCATAGTTCTTAGCAATAGGATCATGCTGGTTTCAACATCTCAAGGATATTAAAAATTTTCAAAATTCTTAAATGCTCTTGTAATTGTCTCTGAGGAGAAGGGAAAAATATGAAAAGATATCCCCTTCATAGACTGTCTCTCTGAATAGGTAAAAGATGTAATTATTAATGGTTTCCAATAGATGGCTCCCGAAGTACAGAGCTGACGAGAATGCTGAGTACAAACACTAGATTACTTTCAGAGCCAGAAATTCCATCATATCATAAGGCAGTGTTACAAAGTTCAGTACCATTAAAACCCTACGCCAACCCCCAGATGTGACAAATAGCACAACAGAACACATATTGCAAGTTAAGTTAAACTACGCTGAGAACAAGCACAAAAACTCAGAGAGCAAATAAACAAACATTGCAACTAGTGACTATTAAACTTACATAATAAATGCATATAACAAATTTGTTTTAACATGTTTTTGCAAGATCTTTTGTTATCTGATCCCTTTATGCCTCACTTTGGATGTCAAAAAGGACTGCCATTGTTTAACCCCAGCTGGCAGCTAAGCACCACACAGCTGCTGGCTCCTTCCCGTTGTCTCAGTCGGATGGAGGAGAGAACTGCAAAGAGCCAAAACACATGGGTCAAAATAAGAACAGCTTAATAATAGAAATAAAGTAAAATATAATAGTAATGATACTAGGGAAAAAATAAAAGAAAAAAGAAAGAAAAGAAAAAAGGAGAGGAATGAAACCCAAGAAAGACGAGAGATGAAAAATATAATTGTTCACCACCTACTGTCTTATGCCCAGTCCATCCCCTAGGAGTGACCAGCCTTTCCTGGATAACTCTTTCCAGTTCATATATGGGGCATGACATCATATGATGTGAAACATTTCTTTGGACAGTTTGGGTCAGCTTTCCTGGTAATGCTCCCTCCTACCTTCTCATGCACCTGCTCACTGACAGAGTATGGGACACTGGAAGTCCTTGACTTAGGGTGAGCACTACTTAGCAACAACTAAAACAAGCTTCACCACAGGAAATACCTATTCCCAGTTCTTATTCCCTGGTTTATGATCCAGTTCTAAACTGAGTCAGAAGTACTTGTGGAAATAAAGAACATCAGTAAAAATATGTCAGTTCCAGGACAGGGCTTGGAGCAACTTGTTGCCATCCTACAGAGACTGGGAACAACACATGAATGATTTCCCAACACCAGGTATGTTCCACATATAGGCATAGATGGAAGAATGATAGATCAGGGCCAGAGGGTTGAGTCTGAGAACATTGTTCTGCAGTGCAGTAAATTCGGTCATGTTGTTGGTAGTAGCAGGTCATGGACCCTATACTGACTTCACATAGCCTTGGGACTGAAAGACTTGTCAGTCTTAATTTTCTAATGTTTTAAATCCCTAAACATGTAGCTTCTGTAGTCTGTCAAACTACTCATTCAAATAAGGCTATTGCCATTTTGTTATTATTTATTGTCAAATCACAATGCATTTTGAGAATTGTGACATTAATTTTATTTGCTTTGAATGTAACTTTATTTATAATGGAAAACTCAATAATAGCTGGGTTTAAGTCCATTTGTCTTTTTCTCGTCAATTTTGACAAAGGAATTCTTTTAATCCAAGAATGCAGTGACATGTTTTTTCAAAATATTTTTATAAATCCTTAGTGGTTAGGGAAACTATTTAAATCACACCATAAATTTCTTCCACTCTTTGCTGACCTCAGCTTTTACACAATGTCAAGTGCAATCACTTTGTAGACTGTATGTATGTTAGTAACTTAAAAAGAACCAGGCAGGCAATGCTTTCATGCCTGAAATACAATTGTCTGTGTTTTTAAGCTCTGGAACAATTTTGATTAGAGCCAACTGGCAAGTTCTTAACTAATTCATAGATGTGCTTTAGGAAGTTGAGTATTCCAGCTACTATGCCTAAATATCAGCTGGCAGTTTGTGTGTAGCCACTCTCTTTTTGTGTCTAGAAGCATTTACTAATAGATATGAGTCATTCCCTTTAACTCCTTACTCAGAAAAGTTTCTGAGTTCCATTTAATCTGACATAGCTTTTGACATAGCTTTAGCTTCTGAGGTTTAAAAATTTCATCCATCGTGTTATTCTGGTGATATTTGAAGTACAGACTGGTGTACTTTGAAAAGATTTTGACTAATTTGAAAGAATAGCTTTCTAGTGTAAATTTCTGTCCTTTTTAGGAAAACATGTATTAGCTCAATGGAAGCTTATAAGTACACTAAAATCATGAAAGGGCTTGCAGATATTTTAAACTAAATTTCTTCAGACACCTTCCATCAGATATTAACCTGTTTTGATTACAGCATCTTCCATCTCAGGATTTAAAAATATTGCCAAAATACTGATAAATGAGTCAGTGAAAACTTGAGCAAGCTAGGGAAGATTGAAAGCTGGATTTATAATTTATTATTAGTGCAACTACATGGCTCTGGGAAGCAGAAAAGTCATGTCAAACAAAAATCTCACAGCCTGCCTAAAGAGATATCATCACCCTATGATGAGAACAGTATAGTAAAGATTAATTAATCTACTTGCCAAACATTGTAACTCCCACTAGTGCTAGACTTCAGGCTGCTATTTTCTCCCTATTACATAGTTTTAGCTCCCATTATTCATATGTCCAAGTTCTGCATTATGCATGAAGTGTCTAATCCTTGATAGCAATCACAGTTCCTTTATGGCATCATTTCCCAAAGCAGATTTGCTCAGTATTCTCTCCTAATAAGTAGATTGTACTATTGAAAATCCCTTCATTCCGGATGGAAAAGGGTGATAGTCCAGACATATAGCCTGGTAAGAGATTCCCAGAAAGCTGCTTTTATGGGAATGAAGCAGTTGTCACCCTAGTGCAGGTAAAAGGTTTGGATCAGGCATGAATGCAGTCAGTAGATGGTGTGCACCAGGTCTTCAGCATAGTTCACTTTAGTAACTACCTGCTATGAGATGACTGACCCCAAAGACAACAGCAGTGAACAACTTGGCTCAACTCCCTTTCTGAATATCTTTCACTTGCTGCAAGTATATCCTTGTTACAGAAAGATGTGGTGGATAAAAAGGTTGCACAAAAGAAACAGGAGCAATTGCATCTTTTTTCTTCACCATTTTTAGAGTTCTTCAGTGTTGCGTGACTACAAACCAGCTCTCCTGACCATACATTACATTTATTTTGATTATCCTATCTTTGCTTTTGCAGCATTGTCAATGTTTTGCTTATATATTGTTCTTGCCATCTTTTCTAGGTTGGGTATTGTTTCAAGCCTTCCTATTAAAGTATAGGTAACTATTTTCAACAGTCTTTTTTCTTTGGTGAATAAAGAGATTTCTAGAAGATTTATACAGATTTATAGGTATGTTATCACTGTCTGCTTCATGGCTGTGTGGCTAGAATTATATTATTGTTTTTCCCACCTTAAAACATAGTAAAAAAAAAATCTTTTTAAAGAGGTCCTCTAAATATCTGAACTAGTTACAATGAAGAAACTGTTATGGCCACAAGAGAGAGCTCTTGTGAAAACATAAGTCTGTGTTAGAAATAAGTACATT
The DNA here is from genome assembly GCF_047495875.1 of Pithys albifrons albifrons. NCBI lineage: Eukaryota > Metazoa > Chordata > Aves > Passeriformes > Thamnophilidae > Pithys > Pithys albifrons. The sequence goes on from NC_092458.1 coordinate 47,802,101, forward strand.
TTGAACTTTAACAATGAAAAATAGTTTTAGTAATTAGTGTTTACTTTAATTATTATATTTCAGGAAATTAAATCGTGAGGTAAATTAGCATGGTATTCCCAATTCCATTTATATTCACCTTTCTATTTGTTTTTAATTAAATCCAATAACTAGTAAATAACACATATAGCTACTGTTTGTTTTAATAAGAAATTATGTTATGGAATGATATTTGCACTAAAATTTGAACCTTTGCTCTTTGTTTACACAATGTAATGACACTTAAAGGCGAAATCAATCAATTCAATATGAAAATGCAGCACCACTACCAATAATGGGTTTGCTTTACAGAAAAATGTTTATATCAGATAAAAACTTCCTCGTGCCCTTCATGGGTTAAATTAAACCATTTTAGTCACTTAAATACAAGCTTATGCCTTTGACACCCTAGAAGAACATACCACTCCATATCCTAGAAGACAATGCTTTGTAAATGCAGAAGAGAGCATGATACACATAGTCATGTAACCCAATGGAATTCTGCAATTTAGCAGTACTTATATCTTGGTGACAGATACCCTATCTTGTTCAAAAACAAACTGTACTTTGTAGAGGGAACACAGGTTCACAGGGAAGCTAGATCTTTCTTCTTGATTTGAGCCACCTGGATTTGTTGAAGATCAAAGTACAATGCTGCTCTACATTATGTCAGTGACTGAACCTGTACAAATGAGTATCTGCCTCTGTCACATCTTGCCCTCATAAAAATCATTTAAATCCAAAGGAATTAAGTTACTTTTGCTAACTGTTTTCCTGAGAACTATTCCCCTAACTAGATGACTTGGGCAGTATTTATATTTAGCCTCTTGAATTTCAATTTGTGTTTACAAAGCAGAAAACTGCATCAATTGAAGAATGTGGTCTTTTTATGTTTACAACCTTTTCTCAGCACTTCTGATGACATACTTTATTCTACTTTCATTAAAATCAATGGCAAAGCTCTGTTTATTCCAGTGACTGCAGGATCTGGCCATTAATATGTTAATTTTTAATCTCCATTTCCCTTCAAAATTCTACCATCTTTTTTTTTTCCTCTGTTTTGAATTTATAAAAAAGTGTTTTACAGATGCATTTTCAGTTAGTAATGTTATTGCTTTCTTTATGCCTGAACCTCTTCAGCTGAACTTTCCAGATAGTACCAAAGATCCAAGAATCTTTGCTTTAGATTCTTCATTTTAAAGTTGCTACTGCAGGATAAATATTGAATTAGAATAACAACCTTTCTCAGGTACCAAAATAGCTCACCCTTCTGATCTCATTATTTTCTTCCATTCTTTCTCTAAATCTAATAGCTTTTGGTCCTCAAATTGCAGTGCTTAAAATATCTATGACTCATTAATTGTAAAGAAATTGTCTTTTTATTCATTAGTAGTAGAGTGTTTCATTGAATGTCCCAGCAGCGGCCCAAGACAATTTAGATAAAAACCATTATTTCTTCTGTCTAGACAGGAATTAATTTGTAGTTTTGCCCTTTTGCATAGGAACTATGGAGAATTTTTTTCATTTGATGTAATACAGAAAAGACTTCTGCCCCTTTAATCTGCAGATCAGATAATGTCAACATTTTCTTTATGACCAAGGTGGCCATAATTCAGCCAAGTAGTTAAACAGCTGTTTTCCCTTAATGATGTAATTTTACAGTAATTATGAATGTATTTAAAGTTACACTTGTGTTCAGCACATTGGCTTCAAGGGCTTTATTATTTGAAATGAAGAAAATTAATTTTCTTTCTTTAAACCAAACATTACTATGCTTCATTTTCCCTAGCAAAGACTTCACACTAAATACAGATCACTAAATTCCAAGCCTAGAACCAAACTTCACTCCATAACTAATACTGAGTAACATACAAAATCATCAAACAAGAAGAGACTGCATGACTTATGATATTCAGTAACTACAGGCATCAATAAAATACAAATTTAATTAGAAGTATTACAGAACATACATTGTTATGTAGTCCAGGTATGTCTCATAAGTTTATAGAACACACATAGCCCTATTACAGATTTCCCTTCTCTTCCCAGAAAACTTTAGAATAATGTCGTTGTAGTCAATGCAAAAAAAAAAAAAATTGAGTTTCAGTTTAGGAAACAACCTCCTTTTTTTCAGAAATACAATTGCACATTTAATTAAAGTCTTTTGACTTGAGCATAAGTATTTCAGAGATCCCGTATCGAATCTTAAAAGTCTTTGAAGCTAGTCAGGCTAAACCATGGTAACTGCCAAAATTTATGCAGAAAATGTTCAGTTACAGGATGTCTAGTTTATTTTTCCTGTCATTTCTTTTGTGCCTGATTTCAAGGTACATTTTCAGCTGAGCAGAAGCTGTTTTCAACACTGTCAGTCAGGCAAGCTCCTGTTTACCTACGAAATGTGTGCAAATGTCCTTGTAGTAATGTGACGGTCGTTGACCAGAGAAATAATGACCCACTCCGCACCTGATGGAATAAAGGCAGAAAAGTGAACCTGTATTGAAGAACAACATGAATATTTATAGGGTTCTGAAGGGAAGGTTCTGGAACTTGAACATGATTGGGTGAGGTTAGAGGTGGAGTCAATAACTGGCAACTGGATAGTCAATGGGAAACAACTCATCAAACGACAGGAAATCTAACCAAAAGGAAACCAGGGATGAGGGTAGAGGCCAAAACAGATAGTAAGGGGTGGGCACAGCACCGGCAGCAGCTGCATGGGCAATTCCAAGCAAGATGATCCCCAGATGGGGCTGCCCTGACCCAGACCTGCTGGGAGTACCCATGGTGGGTCCTGGATGCTGCTGCATGGCAGCAGCATCCGCAATGGTGGCTTCATTGGCAGAGCAAGGCTGGAATGTTCCCCTAGGTGGGGTCGCCTCAGCCCAGGAGACAGCTCCCACGCCTCAGCAGCACGGTGATTAACCGGGACAAAGCCATAAGGGGAATAAACATGAGGGGTGAACAACCACTCAGAGGGATACAGAAAACCTTCCAAACCAAAAACTGTACAGTAAACCACATAGTTTTTAAACTTCAGCTGTGAAAGTCTCTAATCCCTGTGGCTGGTCTGGTCCAGGCTGCTCACAGTGCTGTCCTCATAGTAAGTTCATTTTAGCGTTCGCCCACTTGAATGCTAAATAACATTATTTTGTCTTCAGTAATTTCTAGCTATGGCCAGGCTCTGATATTTGCAGCTGTGGTAGGTGGTTTTCAGGCATAAATATATTTTATGCATATTATCTGTAGTCCTACAGTAAGTGTTTGAGCACAGCAGTGGTGCACCCAAGTGATTTTCTTCCTAATGGAACCATGAGCAAAGTAGTTCATGGACCACATCTATGACATACCATCAGCAATGTATATGCAAGGTCCTCCAGAGCCTGGTTCTTTAGAATATATCCATCATTCCTGGGAATGATACACTGGCACAGACAACATCCGTGGTAAGAGCAGCATTAATAGCACATAATAATATTTACAGGAAATGTATCTGTTTACATGTGAAGCAATGAGATTCTTGCATCTTATCATGTCTGACAGGTCACTGAGTAATTTTAGTTTTTTTACAGTGAAAAGTGATTTTGTAATAATTGTTAATAATTTGCTTATGAGCAATGTATGCAGATTCTATACAAACATACATACATACATACATACATACATACATACATACTTCTCTCCTTCTATTATACTTTCCACTCAGATGAATCATGTTTTTCAACATTTGTTTTACTGGACTAAGCTAGCCATAGGTTTTTACTTTAATATTTTAAAATGCATTCTCCATTCATCTTCACTTCTTCTAGTTCAAATTGACCACACAGGATCAGAACTGGATGCAACCACAAGTCAACCAACATTGCCTTCTGCAAGAATGTTACTAAGATTTCCTGACTATTTATGTATATATGTATGCATTTGTTTGTTTGTTTGTTTGTTCATTTGCTTATTAATGTATTTGTTTTAGCTGAAGTTTCAGAACTTCACTATGAAAACAGAAGTACATGGGCAGCTTATTATCATCACGGTTTCTCTTCATCTGTCATGGCCTCTAGAAAATTTGCCCCTAGTTTAAAGAGATCTTATATACTTCATATTGCAACACAATTTCTGTGGTATGAATCTTCAGCATGATTTTTTTCTTTCAGAGTCATGATCTGCTCTCCACAGTCTTGGTCAAACTTTTGAACCTTGTGTTTTACATGGATTTCATGACCTCTGCCTGAAAACATAGCCAATTAGGAAAATATTAAACATTTACAGCCAGTCTGAACCTAAGAAACATTGAAATCTCCCTTTCCTTCCAGAAACCTGCTTTTTAACATCTCTTTATCCATTTTTATTTTTTTTTTATTAACCCATGGAAGATTTCCAACCTGAATATGTTTTTAAAATAGTATCATACTGTTCAGTGTCAAGACTTTTCAATTAACCTTGTCTTATAAATTATCCTATTAATACAGATGCTTAATAACTCTATTGTGATATGTCTTCAATAAACCCATTTACATTTTATATCATTGTCCACTTCCTTCTGTCTCTGATAATACTGATGTCCTTGATAAAAACTATAAAAAAATTCATGATCCTTATAATAAAGTAGCAGACTTATAATTGTCTCATTCTGTTTAATTTTTTTTTAAATTAATGTTTTTTTCTCCTACCATATTGTTGGGGTATGCTAATGTGTTATTTAATATGTTAACTTTTTTAGTAGTCTGATTATAGATTTTTCATATATCCAATACAATTATTACAAGACAACCAAAGTTGACTCATGGCTCACATATGATTTTCTAACACTCTTTTCTCATTGTCTTTAGATTACATTTCCATTGGTGTTATATGCATTATCATCATTATTGAAACAAAAGAAAAACATGTATTTAGTATGTTGGCAAGACCTATATCATTTCTGATCCTTATTTTTATTGCACAGACTCCAGTCCTTTATTGTTTCATCCTCTTTCCTTACATGTCTGTGGAGAATCTTTTTTACTCTTCATTTTATTTTCTTTAATTCTTTGAATTTTACTTATTTAATTTCCGAGATACAACTGTCCTGATTGCAGTGTCACAGAATCACTGAATGGTTGAGGCTGACCTTGGGAGGTCACCTAGTCTAACCATCCTGCTCTAGTAGGGCACCTTGAGCCAGGACAGTGTTCAGGTGGCTCTTGAATATCTCCACAACTTTTCTGGGCAAACTGTAGCAGTGCTCAGTTACTCTGGCAATAAAGCAAATTTTCCTCATGTTCAGAAGTCCTGTCAGTGGATACCACTGTAAAGAGCCTGAACTTGTCTTCACTGCATCCTCCCTTCGAATATTTATATACAATGATGAGATCCTCCTAAGGTGAGCCTTCCAGGACAAGAGGAACTGGCCTTAAGTTGAACCAGGGGAGGTTTAGATTGGATATTAGGAAAAATTTCTTCTCTGAAAGAATGATCAAGCATTGGAATAAGTTACCAGGGCAGTGGGCCATCCTCAGATTGTTATACATGTGGAGACTGGATGCCCTGGGTCTGCTAGATAGCTTTCTCATCAGCCTACCTCTCATTGGACAGGACAACTGTATTTATTAAATTCTCTGCTCTTGTACAGGAGAATCTAAGAAAAACTTGTTCACCCTATGGTCAGCCTTACACTGAAGCACTCCTGTTTTTTTCCCCCCAATTTATTTTTTTCCCAAGCAATATGAACTGTACGAAACAATGATGATGATGGTGATTATTACTAATTTCCCTACTTTTGGTCTTATTTAACTTGCTTCTAAACAGGTTTCCTCACTCAAAGATGTTAATATTATGCCCAAGGTAAAGTAACCAGAAAGTGGAACTTCAGTGAAAGTTAAAATATTCTATTTTCCATTTTTCTAAAATTCATTCAGAATTATGACAACATGCCCTTAATGAATATCTACTAACTCCTGGCTACATTGAACAGAAGCATATCCAATTTTTGTAACTGTAGGGGAGAAACAAAAAAGTATGTATCTAGCATGAAACATTTTTGAAACTGTACTACTATGCCAAACAAGATGTGTGTATTGTCTAGTACAAAGAGTTTGTATATTAGATTTATATATCAATTGCCTTAGTTTTATTGACTTTCAATATTTTGACCCTTTTAATAAGCATCAAACCCTTATTTTAACAGATAGTTCCGCCTTCTGTACCCCCTGTTGATTTTATATTTTATTATATTTAGAATTCCAAATTAATGCCATGAGGATGTTTAAGTGAGACATCTACTTAATTTCAAAAAAAATGTCCTGGAGCAACTCAAAATGTAATATTTTCAAATGGTAGAAATATTTTTTCCATAAAATAACACAAACGCATATTTTCATAAATTTGCCTAAAGCTGGCACAAACTTTCTTAAAAGACTCCTTTGTAGGGGTAAATGTAGAGCTGAACATATTTCTGCTATAGTAACTTCACTTCAAATTTCCCTGACATCTGAAAAGAATAGAGGATCTCTTCTGCAGTGCAATGAAAGGCATACAATTTTTATGCAGCAGCAGTTGTTCCTGTTTACCAGCTGTTAATATATTCCAGACTCTTATAGCAATTATTTTTCACTTTTGGAAAATTGTAACTTTTGTTAGATACTACTGCATGGCAAACACTTGACAGAGCTAAGTTCATTCATAGTGGGTACCATGCAGAGGATTTTGTTTGTTCTTCTGCTGCTGAAACCAAGAGTGTATTGATACTGAGTAGCATGAGGCTGGAACTCATTTATGTGCATATATATGGCTTATAGGTAACACCCTACTGAAGATTTCCCCCCTATAGCCTCATCTCCTGCATCATTTTAATGATGTGCTTTTACTGTAGACTTCTTGCAAAGCTCCCACAAGTCCTCTTCAGCACTGTCCTTTCACCTTCATTGGCACGTTTGATCCTTCAGTAAAGTTGCTGGGATGTGCATTCTGCATTTTTGCTGTGATTCTGCCAGCACCAGTACTCTTTCCTAGGACCTAAGAGCCCTCCTGTTATGGCTCAAAGGGTTGTGGATAGTCAAACAATTTTTGAGCGCCTAAGACTGTTTCAGAATGTACAAAATTTTGTTGATATTTGAAGTTTGGACTATCCTGTTATAATGATTCTGTTCACAATACAATCCTCATGTGAGGTTTTTGTTGCTAGAGAAATGTCCCTCATCTTAAAGTATTCTCTGAAGATGTATTTCATTCGAAAAATAATCCTAAGTACAAACACAACTGTTTAAATGATCATAAATATGATTTTCAGCTTACACTTCACCTTTACCTCCAATGTTACCATTTGATAGTGATCCTCAGGTGTCCTGTACCTACAGCGAATCTATCTCTGTTTTATGTGTCAGCAGTCTCTACAACCAGCATCATCTTTTAAGCAGGTCATCCAAGGCATAACCAAAAAAATCTCCTCCTGTATGTTAAAATTGTCAATGCAGGTAGCCCAAATTGTTCATGAGTCATTTACATGCACATTAAAAAGAGAGATCAGGAGGAAAGAAACTGAGCAGGACATTGAACATATCTCTCTGATAAGTGAAATTGCAACACTATTATTGTGCAGTTACTTTAACTCCTTTTTCTATCATTGTGGCAGTGGAAAGATGCCATCAATGTTTTTCAGGTTTGGAGATTTCTCAAATTTTGAAAGTATTTGCTATAAGGCAGACTCAACTTATGCTAGTTACCTCTGTCTTAAAGTTTAACTGTTAGAAAATGATAAGAAGGATAGAAAGAAAAGGGATAACATATGAAAAATAATATGAAAAATCATCATGTTAAAGGGGTTGTATTTTAAAAAGATGTTGAGAATGAACACCTTACATATTATAATTGCATTTAAAGAATTTTAGTAATATTCTTCTCTTTTCTACAGTTTTTTAAGAGTTACAGTTTAGTCAGATACCATTTGGTTAGATGTCAGTTAAGTGTCCAATGGAAATGATCTTCAGAAAATATTGTTTTTCCTAAGCTTGATTTGAACTGAATGATTATGATTGCAAGTCATCTTTCTCTAAATATATTGTCTGAACTTCAGCATAAAGCTTGTTTCTGAGGCTCTTTTTCTTCTCTTCTTACAGCAGATTTAAAGAAACACTACAGCAGGAAAGAAATCTTGATGCAATGCTGGAAGCAAAAGGTACTTAGTATACATAAAGTGGTCTTGATGTCTGGTATGATAAGCCAAAGAATCACAGAATGGTTGAACTTGCAAGGGGCCTCTGCAGATTTTCTCATCCAGCCCTCTGGTCAAAGAACCAGTTAGAACAGTTTGCCCAACAAAAAGTCCCAGTTATCAGGTTTTGAATACTTCCAAAGATGAAGACTCCACAGTCTCACTGGACATACAATTCCAAAGTTTGGTAACTCTCACAATGAAAAGTGTGGGGTTTTCAATCACAGGTTTAATTGGATTCCCTATATCTTAATTTCTGTCCATTGCCTTTTGTTCTTTTTCCTGTATAATACAGAGAACAGTCTAGCTCCAAAATCATTACTGTCCTCCTCCCTTGCTCAAAGCAGGTGTCTATACATATGCATAAGATTCCCTTGAATCTTCTCTTCTCCAGGTTGGACAGACCCAGGTCTCTCAACTTCTCTTCAGGGACTTACACTGAGGGAGAGTGGCTCTTTGCTAGTGTCTCTCCAATAAATCCGTATATTTCTTGTACTGGAGTGCCCAGAGCTGAATGTGCACTTTAATTGTGGCCTCATCCACAGTAAGGGGCAGGATCACCTCCCTCAACCTGCTGGAAGCACTTTTCGTAATGCAGCCCAGGATACCATTAGCCTTCTATGCTGCAAGGGCACATTGCTGTCTCCTTTTCAACTTGGTGTCTGCCAGTGCCCCAGGTCCTATTTTGCAAAACTGCTTTCCAGATGGTCAGCAGAAAGCATTTACTGCTACAGGAGCTTAGTTCTCCACACGGTTTTCCCTCAGGAAATGTGCATTTGATTTTGTTGAACTTCATTAGATTCCTATCTGTCCAAGACTCCAGCCTGTTCATCTGAAGGACAGCATACCCACTGCATGTATCAGCCTCTCCTCCTGGTTTTATGTCATCTGCAAACTTACTGAGAGTGCATGCCATCCTATTCTCTGGGTCATTAACAAAGATGTTAAACAGCATGAGCCCTCATATTGATCCCTGATACACACTGCTGGTGACTAGGTTTTGGTTTTTGTTTTGGAGATGGTTTTTTGTTTTGTTTTTGGTGGGGGGGTGTTCTGGTTTTGTTTGTTTGTTTGTTTGTTTGTTTTTGTATTGAGTTTGCATGGCCAAGTTTTGGTAGTGGAGCTGGGGTACAAGGGTGTCTTCTCTGAGAAGCTGCCAGAAGCTTCCCCCATGACTGACAGAGCCAATGCCAGCTGGCTCCAAATATGTCCTGCTGATGGTCAAGGTGGGGCCAATCAATGATGGTGATAGCACCCCTCTGACAGTATATTTAAGAAGATAAAAAGTTATTGTGCCTAGGTAACTGTGCTGAGAGAAGAGAGGGAAAATATGCGAGAGGAACAAATCTGCAGACACCCAGCTAAGTGAAGAAGGGGGAGGAGAGGGTCAAGCACCGGAGCTGAAATTCCCCTGCAGCCTGTGCCCCTGAAGCGCACGGAGGTCAATGGGAGTGCAGAGATCTATCTGCAGCCCATGGAGGAGACCCATGTTGGGGCAAGTGGATGCCCAAAAGAAAGCTGTGAACCTGTGGGAAGCCTGTGCTGGAGCAGCCTTCTGGCAGAGACCTGCTGACCCACGGAGAGAGGAGCTCACACTGGAGCAGGACTTTCTGGCAGGACTTGTAACCATATAGGGGACCCACACTAGAGCAGGCTGTTCTTGAAGGACTGCACACCATAGGAAAGGGACCCAGTTGGAACAGCTCTTTGTAAAGAGCTGTAGCCCATGGGGAGGACTCCCATTGGAGAATTTTGCTGAGAACTGTCTCACATGTGAGGAACCTCATGCTGGAGCAGGGGAAGAACTTTTTCCCTGAGCAGTGGCAAAATCAATGTGTGATGAACTGACCATTAGCCCCATTTTCCTTCTCCCTGTGCTGCTGGTGGGGAGGAGGTAGAGCTCAGGCAGAGAGAGGCGTTGGGGGAAGGTGTTTTTAAGATTTATTTTACTTCACATTATCCTATTTTGATTTTGATGAGTAATAAAATCATTAAATAACCTCAGGTCAAGTCTGTTTTGTTGATGGTGTTGACCAGTGAGTGATCGCTCTCTGTTCTTATCTCAACTCATGAACCTTTTGTAAAATTTCCTCTCCCCTGTCCCATACTGGAGGGGAGTGGTAGAATGGCTTTGGTGGGCACCTGGCATTGAGCCAGGGTAAACCCACCACACCTCCAACAGGACTTCATTCTGCTGATCACAAGTCAAGACCCTCAACATCACACAAAAGTCAGCATATGGCTGCTTATACAGATTTAGCTGAAGCTTTATCATCACTCCTAATGCCACAGTAGTGTTCAGTTTTTCACAAGAAATAAATAGCTAATTTAAAATACTTTGAAATACTGTTAATCATACTTGAAGTTTTTAATTATACACAATGATTTTGTAATGTTTTAAACATAATGTATTTATGGAATAATTAATTTATTTGTATGCAAGTAAATGTAATCATATTAATGTTGTAAAGACAAATTAAAGCACCATATTTCATTATATAAATATGCAACCCCAGAATTGAAGTACCCCCTAATGTAATTAGAAATAAATGCAGCCATTTCCAAAATGCATATTATCACCACTAGCACATAATCTTACAAAGTTATTATCATAGTCCATAATTCTGAGTAAACACCTTATAAAATTCCAAGCGGATCAAGGGAAGAAAAAGATTAGGGAAAGCAGCTCTACAAGTGCAGTTTCATAAACTTCAACACAAGCTGGAATACTTATGGACATCAGACTATCAGAATACATGAAAAAATCCTTTCTCTTCACAGATATGGGGAGCCATGAGTTTAGGTGCAAGTTCTCTGTGAGTGTCTCCTAGGGCCATACATGGACACTGCAGAAGGGGAGATAAATCTGGAAATAGCTACAAGATTGTTGATGAAAAGACACCTGAACTTGTAGAAAATAAAACTGTTCAGTACGGGGAAACTTTCCAATTTACTTTGGGTCTTAAACATTTTTAACCAGTGAGGAAAGATCAGTCATAGGTGGAATCAGAAATTAGCAATGTGAACTATCAGGTGACAGAATCACTTAGGAAGGCATGGAGGAATATGAAGCTGCAGAAAATAAGGCACTATCAACCAGCCTGGGTTGGTGGTCTAGTAACATCTGACTTGTCTGATACTGGACCAATGAACCAAGAAGGGGAACCAGGCAAATATTGGAGGTAGATATGCTATTCTTCCCCCATTCTAATATAACCCTGTTTAATGTTTCTTCTTATCTAAAAAAACCCTAAAATCTGTCTTTGCTTTCAGTGAGTGATTTCTCTACAGATCATATCCCACCTAAATAATTCTATGGTTATGCAGGTTTGATTTGATTTTTTTTTAGCTTGCGTGATATTCAACAATTATCATATGATATTAACATAAGTAGTCATGTGATTTATCCTTTATTCAGATAAAGGTTCAAGTACTGAACTTTAGTCCACTGTTTATCTCTCCCAAGCTATCTCTTCTATGGTCACTCAGACCTTAAAACAAGATCAGTATGATAAACATCTCCTGACAATGCTTCTAAAGTATGAAGTATCTGAATCCAAAGGAAGGGTCTGAATCAAAAACCTCTAAACTGAGGACAAGGTAGTCTTGTCAGAGTTCTCACTGGGAGAACATCTGTACAAGAAAAAAACCACCTAATGTTTCTCCAGTACAATATCTGCAAATTGTATCAGTTTTCTTAGGCATGATGTCCACTAGTACACCACCATGCTCAACTTTACAAAGACTATCTGGTCTTTAAGGCCAGAGTATAAATATTGAGAGTTTAATATTTGGCAAAAGACAAAAGGTGAGTTTTGTTCTATTCAGATGCTAGGTACACATGTCCTTCCTCCACTGCCCAAAATAACACTTCTCTTTGAGATTTTGGAGTCATGACTAGAAAACTTCCTTTTCTAGCCCCATAGTTTCTATACTAACAGTGGTCTGTATTTTAATACATTTTGTTGCTAGCTCGATTTCTGGGTGAACAAGAAATGTCTTCCAAATACATGGGCCCAGGGTCAAATACTCACTTGTGTCAGTCTGTCTCTCATGCATACTTGCTGCTTTTGAAATTGCACAAAGCAGAAACAGAGGAAATCAGCACTGTTAGTGGTCCAGGAAGATAATGCTCAAGCTTGGTTCATTATACTTTTTTTGGTAACCAATATATACTGAATTTTTTCCTCAAAACTCATGTTAAAACTGAATTTTTGAAGGAAAATCTCTGAGAGAAAGAAGTTGTCAATATATGGTGAAAGTGTTTCATAGTAATTATTTTCAAAAACATTATTTTACTAGCTAAATCTTGATGTAAAAAGTGAAATTGACACAGTCTCACTTGTATCTGACTTTAATATTCATTACATCAGAATCCATTTTCTATGAATATCCTCTACCATTCCATAGTAAACAAACAAAAGAAAGTGTTCCTCTAAACTTTGAAATCCTATAGCAAGAAACTTATTTTCTGTGATATTCAGTATCTCAATAAAGTAGATATCTACATGTATGTGTTACGTCCAGCCCTAATTTATACATCTCAGCACTTCTGCTAGACTTGTATGCTAAGACTAATAGACTGCTTTATGCCTGGTTTTATCCATTAGTTGCTGTTGATGTTCTGTGATGAAGGCTAGACCACAATATAAGGCTAACAATGAAAATGACTGGTTTTCTAAACTCTTCACTCCTGCTAAATCTCCCTAAGCACCTCATTGTTATATTACTTTATTCCTTCTTTTGAAGTATCTTGTTCCATTCCTTGAGGACTTTTGTGGTCCTCTTGGGGATTTTTTCCTGACTTCCTAAGGCCTTTTTCTCATTTAAGGGCCATGTTCCCTTCTTGGAGAAAAAATTTTCTCCTCACTGAGGGAATTTTTTTCTTCACAAAGAGCTTTCTCCTCTACCTGTATAGCTCTGCTGTCCTCTTGAAGAGCTTTAAGCTGGTCCTTGAAGGCTTTGTATTTCTCCCATAAAGCTCAAATCTTGTACTGAAGAGCTTTTTCCTTCATCTCAAATGCTCATTCTTATCCTTTGTGAGTCTTAATCTCTTCTCTGAGGGCTTTATTTTTGTCAGATGGCCTTTTGCTGTTTCTTGAGGTGCTTTGTTTCCTCTGAAGAGAGGAAGTGTCTTTGGACACTTTGATTCTCCTTATAATAGGCTTTGTCCTCCATATGAAAAGCTTTGTCTTCTGTTGAAGATTTTCACTCTCTTCTTGAAGGGCCAGATTCTCATTCCAGTTTGGTGATATTGTGCCATGTAAGAGGAGGTGGCAAATGGGGGCAGAAAAGATAAATTGCTGATTTTCCTTACAGAATTTTTATCTTTTGACTCAGGCAATATGTCACTTGCCTGCATTGCTCGAGGGCCATGCTATGGCCCAGGTGGGTGATTCCACCTTTCATATGTAGTAGTCTTGGAAAGGAGAATAGAGGTTGAATGCCCATGAATATCATATAAGTAAATATTTAAATATATAAAAATAATGGTAAATCAATATTGACATTTGACAAACACTGTCTATTTTCACATGTGCGGAAGTATATACAGCAAACAAATTTTCACAAGGTTAAATTAATTGTACTGAAGAAAGAAATGGAGGTTGTTTCCTTTTAGAGTTTAAAAACCTAGGTAGCCTTTCTCATTATATAATTTGATCATATAACTGAGATAAGGTGCCATAAAACACTTTTTATTGCTGTTTGCTCCTTATTCTACGCTCATGGGACAATGTTATATTGTTTAGATTGGAGTAAAAGTGCAGGCTAAGTAGGATTTTTACGTTTAATTTCCATATAAAGGACAATACTGTAAAATCAGGCATGTTTTTGATATATGCCTAGTATTCGTTAGGAAACACTAAAAATTAGCTACTATGACAGTTGATCATATCATTTATATATACAGACAAATACATACATACATAACACATACATGCATACATATACATGTATATATGTATAGTGAAGAAATTTCTAGATTTTCAGAGGAGTTTTATCTGTAGACTATCCAGCAGAAAAAATGATGATAAATTAAGGAAATCATAGGGTAGTTACTGTAGTGTTATCCTTGAATCAGTTTGCCATCTGGTAGCTCATGGCAGATCTGTCAGGTGAGGTTATCCTCAATGATGTAATTTCAAAAGGCATAGCAGCAGTGGCACAGCAATGAATGGCACTGGTGATAAGAGCTGTGTTTATCTGAAGGGAATTATAAGGATTTGTAGGGTTCCAGTTCTCTAGCAAGTTGGTCTTTGATTTTATCAATATTTTTTTCATGTTTCTCCATCCATTATGTTTATGCAAAACATTGTCCAGCTTGTTAAATGCTGGGGCGTGTGTGTGTGTGTGTGTGTGTGTGTGATTGTTATTGATGGCTGCCATGAAATATTTTCTTACATAAACTCTGAGAGTAAACTTTTACTCCTGGCTACCTCAGCACAAATTTGGGGTAACTGTTTGGAGTTATTTCTAAATTACAGAAATTCTATAGATGAAACAATACCTGGTCTTTATAACATACAAATTAAATAGCATTAGTATTTGAAATTACAAAAGTTTGAGTAAACTTAGCAAATGCACAGGAAAGATGAGAATTAAATAATAAGAGAATATGATGGTAGGGTGCTTGCAATCTTTATTACCTTCCAGGCAACATTTGTTTTTTCCAACTGAAACAAGATTCATGCATTTTATGGCAACCACTTTGCTTTGTTTGAAAAACATGATGAATTATTTCAGACACACAAACATCTTAAATTAGACTGGTAACTTGTCTACTCTTTATGAATTTTGAGGGGCACTCCAACTAAACTATAAATCTGTTTCCAATATTTGTTATCCGATGACAGCAACTGATACATGGGGATTTTTCTAGTAATACACTGTGTGCTCAGGATATTAAAAATAGTCCAGTGAGCTTACAATGAGATTTAACAATTCTGTTTAAATCATTTCACACATCACATCATCTCTTTACTATCTCTCAGCTCTGTTCTGTATGTTAATGAGGTAGGGAACTGAAATATGGCATGTAAAATGCTCAGTAATCCCAGGAGGTGAATATACACAATTCCCACTGAAAATTTTACAGGATGATCAGCCCTCTGAATACTTTCCTCCAGGATATTTGATTCCCCTGCCTGTTCATGCAAATTAAATAGGCAATGCAGATGAGTAATACTGAAACTTATAATATCAAGTAAGATCAGTATCTTGGGTTCATGTATCTTTCCATGACTTTTTTCCTCATGTTAACTCTTCAAGAACAATTTAAATCTTATGTCTTTCATGTGTGTCACCAATATATGTCTGAACATTGTAGCTCAGTAACTCTTTTCTTCTGCTTCTTTAAAAATGTCATAGTAATGAAAAAAAATGTAGTTCACATAAGTCAGTACCTGTTGTAGTTGTTTTCATATTAAAATGTAAAGTTTAAAGTAACTCTTGTCCTAGTTCAGCAGGTAGGACCAGTTTATTGCTGTGTGGGGGTGACCAAAGCTATGTATTCTACCCCCTCTATTCATTTCCCAAGAACAATGGACCATTTGCAGCAGCGGAGGGCACACCCAACTCCTCAGGGATGTGAGTTGGGTGTGAAAGACACCTGTGAGATAAGAGCTGTGATAACTTCCCTCCAGGGAGTCATTAGCACCTTCACACCCAGCCTGAGGGGGCATGTCTGCTCATGGGCCATCAACGATTCCAAAATACCCCATGACTCACAGAGTGAAATCACCCATTGTGTAACTCCCCACCCTGGGGGAGGGACTGGGTGCTCCCACCTGGACCTGAGGCTACATAATCTTGAGGTTTGAAGATCTTGGGGAACCACTCAATGGATCCAGAGGAGGAGCAGAACCTCGATAGGAGGAGACCACCACTTTCAACCAGACTGTGACCACCCTTCTTGACCAGACTGGGACCACCATCTGCACCAACAAGTTTCTCGCTTCCTTTTACTTTGGACTTGGGGGAACCAAGTGGGGTTTGTACCCCAAGGTACTGGGTCATACTTCTGGGTTTTGTGTATTAAAACCAATTTCTCTTTGTGCCATTCCATTTATTGTAATATTGTTATTAAATTGTAACTCTGACTTATAATCTCTTTTGTGTTGAGTTAATTTCTCCTTCCAGTTTACCTTTAAACCAGCACACCCTTTTATAATTTAGAAATATAAGTAGTAGGAAAAGGCTGTCAGTTTTGACAAGTGACAAAGGGTAAGACCATATTTCCTCCTTAACCTACATCAGAAAAAAAAGGATAATTTGAGCTTGGAAAACAGAAAGTTTTATGAACACAATCCAGAGCTGGACTAAAAGAATGCAACTATAATTATACCAATAATTATTTACTTCATTAAAAATTATTAACATTATTTTCCATTAACAAAACAAAATTGCTTAAATAGTAATATGCCTGAGAGCCTTGTCTAAAATGCTTCTTGAACTCTGGCAGGCTTGGTGCTGTGACCACTTCCCTGGAGAGACTGTTCCAGTGCCTAAGCACCCTCTGGATGAAAACCTTTTTCTAATATCCAACTTAAACCTCCCCTGACACAACTTCAGGCCATTCCCTCAGGTCCTGTCACTGGTCACCACAGAGAAGAGATCAGTGCCTGCCCTTTCTCTTTCCCTCATGAGGAAGTTGTAGCCTGCAATGAGGTTTCCCCTCAGCATCCTCTTCTCCAGGCTGAACAGACTGTGTGACCTCAGCCACACCTCAGCCTCTTGTGGCTTCCCCTCAAGGTCCTTCGCCATCTTCATTGCCCTGTTTTGGAAGCTCTCTAATTGCTGAATATCTGTGAGTGAAGGTAATGGGAGTACATCATTGCAGATGATTCTTTCAAGGGCACAATGTACGCAAAATCTAATATAATAGTGAAAATAATGGTTTAAGTAAACTATGATTTCAGCTTACCAGTTCTTAATTCTGGGTGTTTTGATTAGACAGTTAAAATTACTTTTTTTGAAAATAAGTGTTTAGTCTAGGAATTTCACATTAGAGTGAAATGCAACAATCCAGACTTTTTATGACACCCAGTCTGAGAGTATGCATAACAAAACAGAATATATAGCATCCATGAAAGATGCAGAAAAAAATTTGAGTTCCTTCTGTAAGTCAGGAAAAAAGTCAACTATAAACCAGTTTAACTTACAATGTTTTTGTTGAATGCCCCAAATGCTGACACTTAGCTCTATTGCTGAGTGGAAATGAGTAGAACAGTAGGTATATTCTTAACCTTTCAGGTGACACTAGTTAACAATTCTATCAAACTTTGACCTCACAATAGCTAGGCCTACCAAAAAAAAAAAAAAGGCAACCAAAAAAAAAACCCAAAGAAAAACAATATAGTTTAAAAAAATGGACTTCTATAATGAAAATCAAACACGTTTTATAGCTTCTATTGCACATGTCACTTGCTGTTGCATAAACCTGAAAACTCAGACTGGAGCCTAAAAACCGAACTGCCATATTTGACCCATCTGGCACTTTTACTATTCTGACAATTTCATGCTTCTTTTTTAGGTCATTCAAACTCAGGATTTTCTCTCCTAAGCGGATATAATATTTATATTGTTGCTTCCAGGAGACTGAAAACCTGGACTAAGACAGATCTTTGTTCTACCTGCCGGAGATTAGCAGAGTACCGCAGAGAGCAAAAGCTGACGGTGCTGTACATCTGTGCATTCAACATTCAGTGGCACTAAGCCACTAGTCTCTTTTCTGCATGACCAACTGACTAATTACTTTACTTGGCCTTTTTGAGTCCCTTCAATTAATGCAATGCGCAGTTGCACACAGTAATGGAGTCACCCATACATAACAGAATCTGGGCCAGAATTAGGCTCTAAGTCCCAGAAGCACCTGTTACAAATATAAAATGTCCAGATGGTCTGGTCTTTGTGGGAAAGTGTCAAGAATTGACTTATCTGTCTTTCTTACTTTTGGTTTAAGGTCATAAACATGATTCTTCTGAAGTAGAAACTGATCATACTTAGGAAAAAAAAAGGAAAAGGAAAAAAGAATTGAAGAAAGGAATGAAGGAACGAGAGAAAGAAGGAGGGAAGAAGGGAGGTAGGGAGGGTGGAAGGAAGGAAGGAAAGAAACAAAGGAGGGAGGAAGGGAGGAAGGGAGGAAAGGAGGAAGGAAGGAAGGAAGGAAGGAAGGAAGGAAGGAAGGAAGGAAGGAAGGAAGGAAGGAAGGAAGGAAGGAAGGAAGGAAGGAAGGAAGGAAGGAAGGAAGGAAGGAAGGAAGGAAGGAAGGAAGGAAGGAAGGAAGGAAGGAAGGAAGGAAGGAAGGAAGGAAGGAAGGAAGGAAGGAAGGAAGGAAGGAAGGAAGGAAGGAAGGAAGGAAGGAAGGAAGGAAACCTTAGGATAAATATGAAACCTGCTTGATTTTGTAAATCTTAGTCATCCAATGGAGCTCATTGTTATTTTGTTCTGGGCAGGCAAATAGAATTAGTCTATGATTATAATGCAGCCTCCAATATAATTAGATAGATTTATTTAAACACAGCTGCAAACCATAAAAACATGAAATATTTATTGGCTGTAAATTCCACAGTTTGTAAATTCACATCTCCAGTCAGCTCTCTCACTTTGGTTTTGCTTAGAAACACTAAAAAATACTGTTCTTCTTTCACTCTTTTTTTCCCATTAATAGAATTTATTTGAGGTTCACTTTCTAAGAGTGAAACTTTATTCATGAATTTTTTTTCTCTACTGGCAATAACCACAGAGTTTGCATTCCATGTTTACTCAGCTGCATTAGATGAAGAAAGAAATACAGAGTTTTATGTCACGTCATAAAAGCAGTTAGGATATCTCAAGCAATAACCAGAAACAAAGTCCTCCTTCCTTCCCTCCCTCCCTCCCTCCCTCCCTCCCTCCCTCCCTCCCTCCCTCCCTCCCTCCCTCCCTCCCTCCCTCCCTCCCTCTCCTTCCTTTCCTTCCTTTCCTTCCTTTTCTTTCTTTCCTTTCTTCCATCCTTCCTTTCTTCCATCCTCTTTCTGCGTTTATATAGCCACTCAGTGTGAGAGTAACAAGAGAAAGAAAAAGAGTGAGTTGATGTGGGAAGACAGGTGGGGGTAAAAATTAGAGGAAACTGAGAAGTTATATTCACAACCTAACAGAAGTTATAATGGTACAGAAATTATGGGATAATTTACAGATGGATGGAATGTTGTTGGAATGCTCCACCATGATTCCCCATACAACAGTAAGCACCTACTAAGGGGGATGGAACAGAGGGTGGAGTGGAGTGGGGACACCATAGCCAGGCTCTGTAGAAATCCTTGCAGGGAGAGGAACACAATGGTACTTTGCAGCTGATAAGTGGCCCAGCACCTGTCAGCCAAGGGAAGCAGGAGAAGATATTCTGCGGTTGAGCCAATAATTGTGGTGAAATCACTTTCCTCAGGTGAACTTGGTTCATTATAATCTATTTGTAATAGTAACTCACTCCTCTGTCCCAAAGTTACCCACCTCCAAGTTATGACCACTCCCCACTATCTTTAAAAGTGAGAGAATTTTACACCAATCAGCAACAAAGGTGTTTATGACTGAAGTCACTAAAGTTGCATCTAAATGTAAAGAAATAGAATAAAAGTGGAGTTGAGAATGGGGAAAAATTAGGGAAGACTCCATCGTAACTGCTGGGATCAGTTGGTTGAACCTGCCTTCTTCTCCACAGGGACACCTAATGCATAAGAACCATACCCTACACACACTAAGTACTTTATTGTGGATTAAATCTTTATATTGCTCTAAGTATGTTTTTGCAGTCGGATACTAGCACTGGCAATCTTCAAACATGTTACAATTTTATACTTAACAGTGTCATTCCATAAACTGAAAGCAATGGTCCTTCCAGGGTCCTAGTAGTTGCCAGCAGCAGGTAACATGCTCGAATAAAGTGGGAAGACATGTTGAGGAGTCTTCCTTACGCTTTTGGCTTAGCCCCCTGAAAAGGGCAGTTGAATCACTCTCTGATCCAGCAGGGCTGTTCAGTGACAGATCCCCATAACAGGACACTGACAGACTGATCAATCACAAAGGTCTTGACTTTCCTGGGGCACTGACAGACAAGTCAAACACTAAGGGTTAAGGAAATCTCTTTTCATGTGATAGTTGAAGAAGCAAAAGAGGAGGCTATTTCAGTAGAAGGAAAAATTAAATAAAACATATTTTCTGCCCACCAAATATTTCACTTGTACAAATATTTGTTCTTTTACTTAATGCTTGTAAAACATAAAAGCCTAAAGCCCTGACTGCCATAGTTCTACGTGCTCACTTAACACAAAAAAAGAAATTACAATTGGCTTTCTGAGTTTCAAACAATAGCAGTAATGAATTCATGCCAGTCAAATTGGAATCATGCCTATTTTTATTATTCATAAGTACTGAAATAATATTGGCTACTATAAATATGTAGGAGACATCCAATATCTTTAATCATAAAACACAGTAACAGCTACCAGCAATAATTATGTAATGTTTTATAGTTGATGCATTATTTTCCTTGGATTTTTGAGAAGCTTTAATGTATACTGAACAAAGTTTCTGCATTTTCAGTGACTCAAGAGATATATGTTATTTGAAATAAACCTAAGTGAATTGATTCACATTCATATTTACAATATGAATCAATAATCAGTATTTTACTGGATTTTGGGGAGATTCTTCATAGAACCAATATTTGAATTTTAAAATGTGAAAAGAACATGGCAGTGGCATGAGGAAAAGATACTATTTATTTATCCTAAGGAAAGAAAATATGGTGTTTGCTCCTAACTGTAAAAAAGTGATAGGAAAGCTAAGCTGCTATTTTTGTAAAACATATGGAAATACAACACAGGGCAATGTTGTTAACATGTCAGAAATGGTGAGTCGTGCTTTGTTATGCTTCAGTTTCACTTTATTTGCTTATAAAACA